>NC_092860.1:52119059-52332058 GCF_032062135.1 Pyxicephalus adspersus
AATTACACAAACACACACACATTAATAAAATAATTTAACATTAAAGCCTTGTCCTATTTTCTACTTATATTTTAACCCTTTCAGAGAATGAGTAAGGGGTTTTATGTACCCCTGTACTCATTCTCCAGGGTGGGGCGGTGGAGATCTGGCAGTCTCCCTAATAAAGGGGGCTTCCAGATTCCAAAGTCCTGCTAAAAATGTTTATAAAAGCCCCCATTGATTTCAATGGAAGCTTTCATAAAAGCTTAAAAACGCTTGAAAAAGCCTACATTGAGTTCAATGGAAGCGTTTTCCCGCGTTTATCCAGCGTTTTAATTTTTTAAATGTTGTAAGCAACGTTTAAGATAACGCTCAAAAACGTGCCTGAAGGAAACGTCCTGGTGTAGATTAGCCCATGGGAATGCATTGGGACTTCAAACATGGGCTTTAAAAAACCTCAGGTTAAATGCTGGGGAAACAGTCCGTGTAGATTAAAGCTGCATACACACGTCCAATAATTATCGTTAGAAACGACCAACGAACGACGGATGAACAACCGATTGGCCAAAAAAAGTGACCAAGGACGCCGACGAACGAGGATTGTCATTGGAAATGAACGACCGCCCTGGTGGATCTGATTGGCTTTCACTATCTATTGTGTGTACGGTCGTTCAGTGATTGTGCATGTTTCTGCGGTACACTTTCTCCTTTACATGTCCCTCGCTGCATCGTTCAAACGATTGTATCTAGCGTGTGGACACTGTTGGTGGATTATATATGAACGATCATATTGTTACAGCATGTACAGAATTGTGCATAATATGATTGTTCAAGTATAATCGTGCATAATCGTTGATCGGTCGTAATCATGCATTTTCTAACAATAATTATTGGAAGTGTGTACCTAGCTTTAGCCTAATATTGATGTGACAGGTGCTCTTTATTCTTCATGTGAAGTACAGGGGTATGGAATAGTGTTATGTATCTTGTTATAATGTATCTTTCTTTGTATCCTTTTATAATGTATCTTTTTACATCTGTTTGGAGGCTGTAGAAGCTCTACACAGTGCTGAAAAAAAAACAAATTTTTCCTCCAATTGACTTTAATGGTGTTCAACTTTGACATTCGACCACCCGAATAATTTTGCTCTATTTGAGCGAATAGCTGCCGAATCGAATAGTGAGCTATTCGACCAACACTACTTAGCACCTTGACACGGGACATCCTCAAAGATTTTTTACAATCTGGATGCCCTTTTTGAAAGACACATTTTCACATAAATGCTATCATTGATATCATTACCATTTTACATGGTACGAATATAGAAGTGTAAGTAGTACCTAAAGCTTTTTTTATCTTTTTTTTAGTAAGTCTAATGATTCTTGTTTTCAGCTATTGTGGCAGACATTGCATTTGTTTTGTTAGTTTTTAGTTATTGATGACACCGTCCTACTGATTATACGATGATCCCCTTTCCCTCTTTAACTGTAAAAATTAAAAATTACTAGAAAGGAAACGCATTTATATGCATAATAATATAAATGATCTTCACGTTTTTTTTTGTACAGACATCATTTTTTACGTTATCTAAATGTCTTTTAATTCTGCAATGATGGTTCTTTTTTTTCTTTTTTTCTTTTTTTTCCATTTTCTGTATTTTATTGCATGTTTTTTTCTTTCTATCAATAACAAATATTACTAAAAAAAAAAAAGAAAAAAGGGAGGGACACCCAGAACTTTGAAGCAGTAAAAAAATAAATAAATAAACGTGATTGCTGTTAAAATACCAGCTTTTACCTCATTTTCTATAATTATTTTATTTTTTATATATTTTTTTTCAACAATATAATTACCACTATGCCTAAAGTTTATCTAAAAAAAAAAGAAAAAAGCATCCACAAATTAAACATGGAATTAAAAAATACAGAAAGGCATGTACGTATAAAATAAATAAGTGGAGAATTATAAATATAATTTCAAAATAAATAAAAATTTGATATAAAATGAGAATATATTCGATTCATAGGAGTTGTTCTTTAATGAAATAGTCACCAGCTATCCTGAAATGCTCAGTTGGTGTAAATGTAAGAGGACATTCTTCCTTCAGATTAATTACAGATGTTGGCTGAAATATCACTTCATGACGGTATGATGGAGACCAGATAACAATGCTGCCAGAGCACATTTTCCGCCAGCAGTTCATTGTGAGGAACAGTTTAGCAGCTTGAATGTTTGTATTAGCAAATCTTCACTCTTGCATGACATTTTTACCTCCTGAGCAGAATCATTTTTCTTTAGTGTTGTGTGAAGTAATTTGTTTTCATTAAGTGGCTGTGACTTTCAGCTAATATTAATATGAAACACCCTAGTCAGAATATTTTTTATATCTTCTCCCAAAGTTGTATAAATATTTTTTTTCTCCAACAACATTTTTTTTTCTCCAACAAAGAATGTTTGATAAATGTTGAATTTACTGCTTTATAAATAGACCCCCATCTAAAAATGACCTGTACTTAAAAAGTAAAGATCTGTTATTTTATGTTATAGGGAACATCTAGAAATGGTAATTGTGTCTAAGTATCTAGAAAAATTTATTTTTTGTCTTGAATTCATCCTAACATACTTATCCATTTCCTGTGTCTACAGGCTTTATAACTGTTCATCCTCAGTGTTAGATTACCTAAGGCAATGTTTGACCACTAATCTTACAAGATCTGGAGTAAAATTTGCCGATGTTGTGCATTGTGCTGCTAACAGTTTTCCTTGCTGGAGTGGAAGCTGTGCATGAGGATTTGCAGAGCTCATGGTTTATGCGTTCTGCAAACACATGACTTCTTTCTGTCTCCTCTAAACAGATGACCACCTCCAGAGAAAGACAGCTTAGACCAAAGCATAGAAGGTCAGAAAAGGGATAAAGATTAGCTGCAAGAGGACTACAGGCAATACTAGTTACCGTATTTTTCGCCCTATAAGACCTACCGGAATATAAGACGCACCCAATTTTAAAGGAGGAAAATCTAGAAAAAAAGATTCTGAAAGATTATTCCCCTTCTGATCACTCATGTGCCATTCATACCGGTATTCCCCTTCTGATCACTCATGTGCCATTCAGAAATCCAAGCTTCCTCCAACTTCCGACATACACTGGGGGAGACTAACATAGTCCAGGAGGGTAAGTAGCGAAGATGCGTCGCCACATAGTATTTTATCAGGTCCGGAGCCCCCATACCTCCGAGTGCTTTAGGTGTACAAACCACCGACATCACCCAAATGTATTGATCATTACATACCTTTAAATAGTAGGGCAGATAATATGCCAGCAAGTTGACACGCACAGGTTCCAGTTAGGTGTAGTTAAAGGAGGAGTGTCCACACCTGTAACTTATTTTTTTTTGGTATTAATAATTGTGTAGAAAAAGTATATTTAAATTCATTCAGAGCTGCACCTTCTTTGCTGGATACGGAACAAAATAACGGTCAATGGACCTGCAAGAAAATATTGTTGAATTGTACAAATTATGAAAGGATATAAAATATAGGGAAAGTTTTAAAAATGCCTGTCAGTAGTATTCAAACTCTGATAAAAAGTTATGCTAAGAATGTACAGGACCTGGACACAGCATTACCACCTGCGTAAATCAAGGACCTTATCCACAACTAACACAAAAGACTGCATGCTATCATTGATGCCAAGGCAGAATACACAGTATTAAAAACTAAGGGTATGCAAACTTTTCAACTGGGACCATCAAATTATTTTCCCTATTGTTATGATTTGTTTAATGGTCGTCCTATTCTGTAATGCTTTATAGTTTATTATGGATCCCAATGAAGGTACAACACAGGCAAAGTGCTACTACTGCTATAAATCTATATTACAAAAACTTTTTTTTAAACAAAAAAAGAACTAGGTGTAAGTAAATACTAACATTTTAGAAATAAAAAAGGCTCTGTTGCTGATAATGTAATGAATACCACACTAATTTGTAAGTCTAATCAAGCGCAGCCAGAAACAGATTGAGGTAATCCAAGCATCTAAAAGAAATAAAAAACAAGAGGGACAAACTGAAAATCTTGATCTTTAATTCATAAGTAAACAAACAAAAATAGGTAACTAAAATAGGATGGGCAGTTAACTAAAATCTAAACCTGCAACTGAACAAGGAGGATAGGATAGCAGCCAAAAGTACACAACATCCAGATGGTGAAAGCAAAAAGTGAAAATAAAGATATTGTCTACAATTGCTTTTAATTTGACTTGAACCTTCCCTTGGTGAAGATAGTCACAGGAGGAATAAATAATACATTCAGACCATGATATAATGATACAGCACAGACAGTCTCTTCTCTTTTCATTTGGCTTTTGCAAACAACTAAATACAGTTTTTGGGAAATCTTCCCCTTCAACTTGGGTTCCAAAAGAAGAGTGATGCCTTCAATAACCTACCGTGTAAAGCCACTAGAAGTTTTATCATTTACATACACTCAAACTAAATCATTCTAATGTCAGCCTTGTTCTAAAGAGTCATGTAAAAAATGGCCCCTTACATACAAATACTTTTAAAGGATATTAGTTTTTGTAATGTATTTTTTTTTTGTCTGAAGCAGCCTTCCTCAACCTTTTTTTTTACAATGGGAGAACCCTTGAAATAACTTTTAGGTCTCAGGAAACACCTGCCAATAATATTGATATGCCGATTTTATTATACATTTGCCTGGCGGTTATTGGGGCGAATGTCTCTTACATTGCTAGCCAGTGGAGAGAATTTCACCTTTACAGATACTCAAATAGATTATGGGTGTTGGTTGTTACTGAGCTGAAAGACGCAAAGACTAGGCTAGCAGTGGGGCCCATGTAGTACCAGTAGTACCAAAGTTTAGATGTAAAAATTTAAACAGAAACAAAGAACAACTTAAGCTAAACTGCCAAGGGTACATTCAGTGTCATAGATAGTGACTTTGTCCTCCTGCATGCATATACTGTGTATATGTAATCTATTGTGACATGCAGCATTAATTTGCTAATCTTCTGTGTCATAACCATTAAACTAACACTTTACACCTTGGATCACTCATTTTTATTTAATATATTTCAAGACATGCTTGTCCTTCACCAAACCATGAAGAGTGTAACACAACAATAGGTTGTAGGTGAAGTAGTTTCACAACCACAAGGAATAATTTCTTAACTTTGACCTATTTGTATTGTATTTTATATTATACTTAACAGAATTCGGTGTCCCTTGCTTGCACCTAGTGGTCTGGTCAGTGTCTGAGGTCTCAGTTTGTGACCATCAGCCTCAACCCAGCAATAAGATCCTGACTCACATCTTCTGAGCTTTACTATTGGTAGTTTAATGTGGTAGGTGATTTTATCATCTGATATATTGGAGACAGGAAGGGATAAGGCCAATTTTCAGCTAAAACATGCATTTTAGCTAATGATTTAGTAAAACTACATGTCATTTAGTTAGGATTTACCTCTATTTTATTCTCAATTTTATTCTCTTCCATTGACAGCTGTTAATACATGAATTTAGCAACACTGGATGGGTTTCATCCGGTTGAAAAGAAACTAAAAAAATAGTGGGCCATACTTTATTAAAAGACTTTGCAATACTCATACTCGATTTAAAACCTTGAGAAAATACTAGACACATATTTAACAATAAAGCCCTCTACAGACAACAGATAGAAGTCAGATCGATGTTGCTTGATACAATCTTTTGTGATCATTTCCAGGGACGTGAACGAATTAGTGATGTACACAGCATTATTCTGATCTATGGAGAGGGGAGAGGTAGGATGAGCAAGGGTGGATTGATGAAGAATGACCACTGTACACAGGTCGGATTTTTACCCCAGACAAGCACAACTGTTCATCTCACGGGATCTAGAAGGAATTTATTTTCCCCTGTTGGAGCAAATTAAAACATTATTTTTTTTCCTTCCTCTGAATTACCTTCGATTTTTTTTTTATCAGGGATATGTTTATTTCTTTTTATTATATAGTAGATGAAAACTTGATGGACTTATGTCTTTTTTTAAACCTTACTAATTATGTAACTACACATGTAAATATATATATATATATATATATATATATATATATTTTTTTTTTTATATATATATATATGTATATATATTTGCCTTCTTACTCTCATACTTATCCTGGAATTTTATGGTACAAAGCCCCGTCCCTTGTAGGTCCAGCACTGGAACTCCTATCAGTTACAATTAATAATGTACATATTGAAAAAAATGATTATAGACACATATATTTATTAAATCTCATTACAATTACAATATTTTTTTAATGTTTATAAAGGTTTGGAGAGTGCTTTAAGACAGAAAAAAGATTACAAAACTACTAATAGAAAATTTAGTAGATTCAATTGTTGTATAGGTAAAGCCAATGATGTTTACTTCTTTTTTAATTTATTATATTGACATATTTCTTACCCTAATAACTTACAGTAATTAGAAAACCTGTATAATAACTTCTAATTGAAATATTAAAAAAAAAATTAAACAATTTTAGAATTCTTTCTCCATCTCCTTTGAGGCAAACAGATGTGCTCTTGCTGCGGAAAGGCAGATGCAACTATGGGAATGCATGCTCAGCTTCAGAAAACTCAAAGAGCACAGTCCCAGGCCAAATACAGTCTTACTATTTGTACTGCAGATAATTTTAGGACACAGTACTATCCCTAAATTATCACCTGAAACTGGTGGCCTTTTAACCTAATTAAATAAACTCATAATTTTAAAACTGATTTTGGATTTACAGTTTTATTGCTGCACTGCTCATCCCACAATTAAGGATAGAAAGTAATAAGAACAACCCAATTTACAGCATAGACAATCTGTGGGAAATATATATGCCAATGGCCCAGGATATCTTGATTTGCTGTTATTGTAATTAAAAATAAAGGAAACTTTTTTAAAAGCTGAAATGATCTCTACACCCCTCCCCACACCAATAATTAAAAACAAAAAAAATTGTAGGGGAAAAGGTTAGGTAATATATCTACCTTATTTATGGGTTGCACTCCAGTACCCGGACAAGCTTGATGTCAACATCCTTCTGCAATGATCCTGGGGAATCCTGAGTATGCAAGATTTTTCAACAAGATGTACTGGTACACTAAAGAAGTATCTTCTTGTTAGATTGCAAGCACTTATCATTTACTTAGCAAAAAAAAGTAATGATATTTCAGCATGTCTTGGAGAAGTTGTGGGGGGGGGGGGGGGGTTAAAAATGTTTGTTAGGTAATGCAATATTCACATTAACAGCTAATACTCTCTTTTAGTTTGCTATCTCCATTGGAAGTCTCTGAATGTTCATGTTTTATAATATACATCTGAAGATACTGTTTTTTGAAACTACAACTGTCCTCTCAAGCTAACAGAAAAATTTAGAAGGGTTAACTAATAGTGATTCCCTATGAGTTAATCTATGTATGATATTTAAAAATCCCACACAATTGCATGCATATTTAATGAAGCCACTAATAGAATCTCTAAGGAAATGTGCCTCTTTTTGTATGGCTTAAAAATGACATTGATCTGCTTCAGTAATGGAAGAGAACAGATGTAAGTGAGCCAATTAACTCTAATGCATTCTTCAAAAATACAAAAGTATGAAGGACAGCAGAATAACCACTCATAGGCTAAAAATATACACAGGTAATTTTTAACACTAGAGTTTTGCAAAAGCTGGAAAAGGATGGATAGATAGATATAATTTTTACGTTTTGTTGCCTAAATTCACATTCTTTTAATTTTTATGTCGTTATCATCGAATTACTATTTCACTGATGCATGTGCTTAAGTTTCCCAGCACAACATCACATATATTAAACACGTGATTTTGTATTGCTCTTTTGGTATATATATATAAACAGTCATGAGAAAAAGAAAGAATACCATTATTCGATTATAAGGTTTCATGTATCAATACATACAAATTCTATAGTGTTGGGCCTACAAACGAAAAGGCTATGTATCATAAAACTTCCAGAATGTGTATACAAATGGAGAATGCAACAACATATTAAAATGTTTGTGTGTGTAGAACCACCTTTAGCAGCAATACCTTGAAGTATATACCTTGAAAACATTTCTGTATGACTTTATAAGTCTTTTACATCATTGTGGGGGAATTTTTTTTTGTTATAAAAAAAAATACACAATTTAAATCACACAAGGTAAAACTTTTGATAATAAAACATGTGTCATGCAAATAACAATACAATTGTGATCATATTACATATAAACAAAGGCAACCAATAAAATTGGTACTAGTTAGATCAAGAACATTAGGATAATGGACCATAATGGAATTGAGTATGTGATTATAGTTCCAAAAACAACTCAATTTGGTGGGGTTATATCTTTGGGGTTTGTTATTTAGGAGTTTGTGGAACCTTATGTGATGTAATAGGGCTCCAGTTTTGGAGATAATACAGTGCTTTACAACCCTTGTTTAGTTACTAGCTTTTTATAGGCTCCCAACAACTTTACTTACTTTGGAATTTAGGTACCTTACTTTCAACATTTCTTTAGTTCATTGAGCTTTGTCGGCATTTGTTTATGTACTGATCATTTAAGGTCCTGCCACAGCATTTTGAATGGGTTGAGGTCTGGACTTTAACTGGGTCATAGCAATACCTGGATCTTGACCTTCCCTTTTTTAGCCGTTATCTTGTAGATTTGCTGGTTTTCTTGGGATCATTGTCCTATGAAATGACCCAATTGTGGCCAAGATTTAACTTTCACATAAAAGCCCCCACATTTGACTCTAGAATAATTTGGTATAGAGAAGCTCATGGTGGACTCATTGGGCCTGATTTAATAAAGCTCGCCAAGGCTGGAGAAGATACACTTTCATCAGTGAAGCTGGATGATCCAGTAAACCTGGAATGGATTTCCTAAAAGTAATTTGATATTTGTTAGCAAATGTTTTCAATCCTGGACCAGATCCATTCCAGGCTTTCTGGATCACCTAGCTTCACTGATGAAAGTGTATCTTCTCCTCGGTTTTTGAGGAGCAATATCAATGATACCATAGTGTATGACATAAAACATAGTGGTTTTCAGAGGATTTAGAGCTTCCTCTTTTTTACATTTTTGTACCGTTAGATCTGTTTGATCTGCAGTGGCAAAACACTTACCTCACTTGAAGGACAGATATAAATATGACAGCTATCTATGTTTATATACCATGTAATGTGTTTGACCGAAAATGTCTAATTGTAACTGCTTTTAAAACTAGAAAAAGCTTATTATTCTAAAAATGAATTTAATTATGTGTTTTTAGAATTCACTTCTCTAAAAATGTGTTTTATAGTTGAACAATCAAGGGTTCATCTAGTATGTAGTATAAAAATGTGTTTTATAGTTGAACAATCAAGGGTTCATCTAGTATGGCAATCAGAGGTTGTTAGAAACATGGCTGGATGTTTAGAGCCATATTGTAATTGTTAAAATTAATTGATGATGCGGAATGTTAAAACTAGCTGTTAATCCTAGCAGCACTATTCTAAGTCACCACATGGCATCACTGAATAAAATATTGCTAAATGTGCTTTTTGTCTTCATATTCCACAGTTCTGTTTATTTCCAGATTTAATAAAGTTGTAGATTCTCTTTTTTAACAAACATGTAAATCTTATCAGAATAGTCTGCCTGAGCAATGCATTCTTAAGGTTGCCAACTGATGAAATGTATATTTTTTAGGGCTATATAAATTTCATGAAATACCAGAAATGCTTGGACTGTACAAATAAGAAAGTATCGCGTCCAATAAAATTTAATGACATCAGTAATTTAATAATATTTTTGTGCTTTTTGGTGATATTCTCTACATTATCTACTTTGCCGCATTTTATCAGGCAGTAAGATTTTTACTTTTACAAGGCTGTTCTTAGTGCAGATGTAATATTGTGCTGATGTCAGAATAAATTGGGCTATGGAAAGGTACAAAACAATTTCTGTTGTTTATACAACAGATATTACAAAAAAAAGTCAAAAGATATAGATATATATATATAGATACCATTTTTGTAGAAAGTACTTTTAAAAACTTACGGATAGTATTCGTTAAAGTTAAACATCACGATCTGTACTGTAAATATTTTGATTCTGGTATCAGTATATTTAGGGCAGTGTGATGTTAGCTGATAGAGGCAAACCAAAAAGAAAAAGCTAAAGTTGATCTGATGCCTTATGGTGTAACATTGTAGCAATTGAATAAAAAAGGACAGAAGTGGGACAGCTTAGAGGGGTAGTCCAGGCATAATTTGTTTGGAGAAGACTATGTAGTATAATTAATTGTTTTACACATATACGGGTTGTGCTGCTATTTCTTAAGAGAACACCCATTATGGCTTTTCATTAGTTTCATTGGTACTGTACACTACTATTATCCAGGGATCGGTGAAAATTCGAGATCCCAGCTTTGCAACTGCTTTTCATGTCATTTAAGAAGTAGGCTTGTTAGTTTCCCATGAACCTGTGCAAATGGAGAACTGGTAACTGTTTATTCCAGTGGCAATTGATCAATTCGGCAGCAGACAGTGTGCCTTGTTCTAAGAATTGAACCATAGGTTCTGGACTCTGCCATGCTCACTTAAGGTACAGGAGTCATTGAATGCTCTTGGCTTATGCTAGTCATAATAGTAGTTTGTCACTGCTTTGAAAGTGGTAATCTCTATAGGCTATATCAAGATCAGTGATGTTTGTTAAAAATACTATGATCATGGTGACTTTGCTAGCCTTTACATGCCGTGTGCTTCTACTACACTAAAAGTGTAAATCACTTATTGCATTCAAGTGAATGGAGTTTCTGATCACAAGAATATAGGTATTACAGTACCTTTTTTCTCCACATTTAGAAGCGTGTTTGGCAGGGAAACAAAACCATTGTTTAAGTAGTAAACAGGTTTCTAAAAGTGAAGAACAAAAAAGTAGAAAAGAAATTCTGTTCTCTCCTTTTCTTTATATAGGCCCAGGACATTACCTATTTCAGCCATACCATTCAACTTTAGGTATAGAGCGCCACAGATATTGCAGAATATAAGAGCAGTCTGATTACGTAGCAGAGTAATACAAGCTTTGTAAATGACCTTGTACACCATTAGTCCTTTAAGGAGAATAAATAGTTTTGGTACACCTAAATCTATCTATCTATCTATCTATCTATCTATCTATCTATCTATCTATCTATCTATATTTTTATTTCTGTGTACATCACAACAATGTGTTAGTGCAGTCTTTTATAAAAGCTGCTGAAACATTTGCTGAATCTGAATCTTCTCCTATTTTCTTACACCTTTGTGCACATATGTTTTAAGATAATTTAGCAGACATTTTCCTGGATCAATTATTTTCTTCTAAACAAAAATTAACTTTGTATTGACCAGTAAGACTCTCTTGTAGTGGTTATCTGCTTTATGTCAAATTCACTACCTTATTAATATAACGCAAGATTTGTATATATGTATACCACCTATTTTTGATTTCTGTACCAAAAGCGGTACACTGTTTTTCATGAATTTTTTTTTTTAAATTGTAGACCTGTAACTTACAGAAATATATCCGAACAAGGGTCTGTAGATATCATGAATAAAAAAAATGTTTGAAACACACAATCATGTAAAAAAAAAAAAAAAAAAAAATTACTTTTAATAAAATTAAATAAAAAACACAAAACTCAGCTTAAACAAGAATACACAAATACATCAAAAATACTGAAAATGCAATAATTTGGTGTACTGTACTGTAGTAATATATTTTTCTAAAACACCTCCCTAGTGTGGTAAATTTTAAAACACAGTCCAACGTCACATACCTATAGACAAAACCACATAAATATTTTTTGTATTGGATTGGATACAGGACTTTGTATTGAACCCAATACAAAACATTTGAATTTCCCGCTACGACCCCCATCGACGGTCGCATGCACGGACATCATCAGGAATTGCAGAGGGACGCGTACGCCAACGCCGGGTGTTCTATTTCTTTCCGAACTTCCGTACTTCCATGCAAAAAGTGTTAAATTTTTTGCATGGAAATTTATTTTAGATTGTGGGCTATAATTCACCGAATTACTCAATAATTACTTATAATTCACCGAATTACCGCATAACTCACCAAAATATGTCCAAAATTTTATAAATTTATTAACAAAAACTTTTTTATAATACATAAAAAAAAATCTTTAAAATAAAATAGTGTATAATGTAATGTAACTGTACAGTAGCCTATATAATATATATATATAATACAAATATATATATATTATATAAAGATTTCTTTGTATTGGACTCAACACAGCTTTTTTGTATTGAGTTCAATACAAAGTGATTTGAATTTCCCGCCCCGCCTGCCGCACCGACTCATGCAGCGACGTCATGGAGATCGTCACTGCAGTCGCCGGGAGAAGAAGGAAGAGAGAAGACGTGTCCGGAGAAGCTGCGGGGACCGGTTAAGTATTTACTTACTGTTGTAATCCGATTGTCATACAATGTATGACAATCAGATTGCAATATAACGTTTGTTTATATTTTTAACCACCTGGGAAAAGTTCGGGTTTAACACTTTTTGCAAGTGTTTTTACCCCAATTTATGTTGCGTTTAACGCCCAGGTGGTTAATATTTAATATTTTTTCTTTGCCTTCAATAGCATCATATATCCACTCATTGCAATTTTTAAAAGATCAGCAAAACTTCAAAACTAAAGCTGTCAATAAGAACTTCAAAACTAAAGCTATTAATAAGAAAAAGCATACCCATTCCCAGTAGAAGCAAAGTCTGCCATTCCCACCAGTGCTTTTGTCTTGCTCATTTTAATAATCAGTATTATTTTATTATTAACATTATTTCCAATTATATTAATAACAGCTCATAACTGAATAATATTCAGTGCATTATCATCAATATCCATTAAGAACAAAAAAAAAGAATAGAAAGACAACAGTGTAGCAAAGAAGAAAAAAGAAAGGCCAAGGCCCAATCCAATAAAGATAAAATAAGAAGAATGATGGAAAAGGGAAGTTTTAAAAATAACCACAAAGGATTCAAATCTACAATGTGAGCACAAAATACCTTTGCAAACCTTTTTGTGTAAAAGTAGCACTAACATAATCATACAAATGCTTCTCCTATTTAGATAATTTTTCAGCTTTTAGGTTTTTTAAATATTTTAAATATTTGTTTTCCTTCAAGCACTCTGGGTTCCCCACACCCCAAAAACATGCAATTAGATTGATTGGCTAGCCATGAAACTGATCTTGATATGTAAAATTAGCAGTGCAGTGCTGACAAGCACAATATGGATGTGTGATAATGATAAAACTAATAAAGAAAAAAAAACTTTAAAAAGCGACAGTTTTCACAGTCACAAATGTCCTAATGAGAACACTTATGCTCACTTCTTGTTCCAGTGAAATGTAGGATTTTCCATGATGTTATGTCTTGGTTTACATAACTTCCCCTTCTTCAACCATCTGGGAGATTTCAGTGTAAGAGAAAAAGACATTCTAAAAAACTTCCCTTCACCCATTTCCTTTCCTTCTGCCACCACTCAGGTAAAGAAACCTCACAAGTTATTAATATTATTTTTAAGTTTATCGATTAATCCTCTTTCCTAACCATATTTATCCCCAATAAATTCCTTATCTCCCTTCTCCCCTTAGCTGTAGTTATTATTATTATTATTAAACAGGATTTATATAGCGCCAACATATTACGCAGCGCTGTACATTAAATAGGGATTGCAAATGACAGACTAATACAGGGCTTTTTTTTCCTCCGCCGGCCGGCTTCTTGTTTCAGAGATCACCCGGCGCTGGAACGAGAACGACGCTGGATGATCAGCAGGACCAGGTAAGAAGCCGGCCGGCATCTTACCGGTCCCGCTGGTATAGGAGAAGGCATCCGACGCTGGAGAGGGAGATCGACGCTGGAGGACGACGCTGGAACACGGACACGACGCTGGATGAGCACAGCGGGACCAGGTAAGTGAGGATTTTAATGTAGGGAGAAAATTTCGGGGTTAACGATAATTGCAACTTTTTTTAGTACGGAAAAGTGCGGGCTTAACGGTTGGGAGGTTAAAGGGCAGTCAGTGTGCCAGCAAATTGAAGTAATGGCTATAGCCTTCACTGGCTAAGCATAAGGGAGAAAGAATGAGTATTTTTTACATGAATGGCATAGGTGCATACACGAGTCAGTAGAATCTGCATTTGTAGATCAGACAAGGACAAGTGGCCCACATCTCCAAGATGCAGTTTATGAAAATTTTTGGTGAAGACAAGAATTGTTAAAACAACAACTTAGACATTTCCTCACTTTTGGCACTTGCGTTAGTAAGTCCCAGAACAAATAATGCAAGTAAATCTCTGTAAGGCTGGGTCTACATGGATGTTTTAAAAACGCATATAAACGTTCCTACCACATTTATATATGTTTTTATGCATTTTTACAAGTGTTTTAAAGCTTGACTTTAAAACACTAAAAAACTTTTATAAAAGCCCATGATGCAACCAGGGGAACTCAGCTTTGCTGACAGCTTTGCTTCACTGATTACTCCCGCAGCCCTAGAGGAGCTGTAGTATGTGTTACAGAAGCTGTCAGCATAGCAGAGCTCCGCTGATTGCTCTGCTCCCTGATTGGCTGAGGAAAGGGAAATCCTGATGATGCTTGAGCTGTCATCAGGGTTTCCTATTTCTCAGCCAATTACAGAGCACTATAGATAAATAGGGACAAGTCTCACCATTCAAGTCTAGTGCTGAATGGCTGAGAAACGGAAAACCTCAGCCAATCGCGAAGCACTAGAGATGAATGGAGAGCCTTGTCCTCATTTAACCCCTAGTGCCCGGGGATCCCTCACTGTCAGGAGGAGTCCCATGGCTGTGTTCATGTCATAAAAAAGTTTAGTTACACAAACACACACACATTTATTAAAATACTTTAACATTAAAGCTTGTTCAATTTTTTACACATATTTTAAACCTTTTCAGGGAATGAGTAAGGGGTTTTATGTATCCCTGTACTCATGCCCCAGAGTGGGGGGGTGGAGATCTGGGAGTCTCCTTAATTAAAGGGGGCTTCCATATTCCAATGTCCTGCTAAAAATGCTTATAAAAGCCCCCATTGTTTTCAATGGAAGCTTTCAAAAAAAGCTTAAAAACGCTTGTAAAAGCCTCTATTGAGTTCAATGGGAGCGTTTTCAAGCGTTTTCCCGTATTTACCCTGCATTTTAATTTTTTAAATGTTGCAAGCAACGTTTAAGATAATGCTCATAAATGTGCCTGAAGGAAACGTAGGTGGTGTAGGTTAGCCCATTGGAATGCATGGGGACTTCAAACATGGGCTTTAAAAGCCTCGGGTTAAACGCCGGGGAAAATGTCCATGTAGACTAAGCCTAAGAAAAGTTTCTAACAAAATTGTGGCCTTCTGTACACTGTAGGTGGAAGTAACCCTATGGGGTAAATAATATAGGATTTCAACTTCTAATGCACAGACTGAGATGCATAGAAATGGTAAATGAGGAAGGGGCTTTAAGTAAAAGAGCTTAGTCTACGTCAGTAGGGTTTAGTAATATAAATGAAATTTGATCTGCAAAAAGGGTTTCTCTTCTTTCTGGTTCAGTACATCTTCTTTAGAAAAAGCTATGGATATATTCTTTGTAATTTGAATTGTATTTTTATTGTTAATAACGATATTAATGAAATAGCTTGTTTACATGATGGATTTAAAAAAAAAAAAATGTATCACTTTTTTAAGAATATACAGTCATGGAAAGAAGAAAGACAACTTCTTCCAATTCTGAAGTGTTACGTATCAGGACATAATAAAAAAAAAATCATGTGGTCATTAAAAGGTTCCAAAATTATTTAAATTTAACCTTAGGTGTGTAACGCACAGAGAGACAGGAGTCTCTCTAGGGGTTACGGCTTGCACGGAGGTGGCATGAGCCCTGAGAAGGGCCAGGGGGTAGAGTCTAAGCAGTAACCAGGTCTTCTCCAGAGCCTCTGATTGTGAGGATGTTGGGCCGCTACTTACTGATAGATTGCGGTCCCTGGGCACACCGAGGTGGGAAATTACGTGCCTAATAACAAAGCAGAAGGCTAGGGTCGAGGCAGAAAGCAAGCAAGAGAGGTCAGGTCACATGCCAGGGGTCAATTACCAGGGATCCAGGAGACAGACACTAGTGACACAGGGGCCACTGCAGGCACAGGGAACACAGGAGAACTAGGAACTAGCTCAAAACAACTAGGGGCTCTGCACAATGGAGACACGTTGCACGAACACTGAGTGCAGTGTGTGAGCTAGCTAAATAGCCAGGGCTGGTCATGAGGCTATTTCCTGATTGGCCAGTGCATTGGACGCAATTGATGAAGCTTGGAAACAGAGGCACGCCCACCATCAGAACTGCCTGCATGCGCAGGAGAGAGGTGTCTGCGCTTTAGTGAGGGAGAGGTAAGTGTGACAAGGTGTAAAAAAACCTTATATAACAAAAAAAAATCCAAAATGGAGAATCTTTGTGTGTAAGACAAAGTATCCTATGATTCAGTAACTTGAAGAATCTCCTTTAGCAGCAATTACTAGGTGTTTTTTGTATAACTATCAGTCTCTCATCATCATCCACATCATTATGGAGGAATAATAGCCCATTCTTCTCTACAACATTGCTTCAGTTCATTGAGATTAATGAGCATTTATGTACAGCTCTCTTAAAGCGGACCTATCACCAAAATGTTACTATATAAAGGGGTAGATAACCCTGTTAAATAAAGGAAAAATTAGCTTTTAAAACTTTTTTTCATAGGAAGCCCATGCCCTTCTGTCTTTACTACTGCGGACGACTATTATTTTTAATACAACTAGTAAGTTAGTAAGGTCCCGCAAGAACGCAAATGGATTGAGTTAGTATCTGATTTCGGCTAAAATTGTTTGGAAGTAGCTGATGCTTTGACATTGTGTTAACACAGACCAGCAAACTATGAAAACTTCTGCCTTTTTAGAGGTGGTCGCACTTGCTGATAGTTAATTTGATTAACCATTTGATTAACCTCACCTGTCAACTACTTACCCTTCTATGGAAGTTGTAAGTGTGTACCTACTTTTTCATATACTGTCTTCACATTTTAACTTTGACTTTAACTTTAACTTAAGTCTTTGCTAAGTAAATAATGACATGGTGTAACATGTTATGTGTTGTTGATCATCTGAGGTTGTATATATCTAATTTTAAGATCTGCTAAGAACCATGTGATTTTTTGATTTGCAAAACCTTAGAATTGACAAAGTTTATCCTCTTTTTTCTTATGACTGTATGTCCTATTTATATGAATAAATCTTTTGCATTCAAATGTCCTTCTGTTATTCATATGATTCAATAAATATTTATGGCCACTATTCATATTTCTCATATATTTTCTGTTTCCCCATACTTATAATATCAGCATGCATTGTTTCTTGAAATATTTGAAGGAACAGTCATAAAACTATCTTTCTAAAGCTACAATATGTATAAGTCTGAGGCATTAATAAAAGAGACCATAGAATAAAATATATAAAAGACTTTTTCCATGCATTATCAAGTGGATTTCTAACAAGAAACACTAGAATTAATATATCTCTGCATAGCTTCTGTGAAGATTTGTCTGTCAGGAGGTGAGGCGGTACACCAGTTATAGATGATAATAACATTCATATTTTCAACATTCCAGCAACTCTCAAGAAACATCAACAACCCCACATTTCAGTGGAAGTGTTATTATTCTGGTGTTAATTTTAGTCTTGGACATCTACTTGAATTGGAAATTTCTGAATTTAATCTTGAATATTAGGACTAAACAAAGGTATAATCCAGTAAACCTAAATACACAGTTGAAATACTGTCACTGCTCTGGAGAAAAAAAGATTTTTGGTAGTACATGATGGAGTTTATTCATTGGCAATAATTTAATTTCTATATGTATTTGCAATTTTCATATGCAGAAAATAATGTTTTAAATTTTGTCTAATTAGTGCACTGCTTCACATGTGAAAGTACACTTACAGTATAGGTTATAATGCTGAAGAAGCTGACTCAGGCTGCAGAGTGTCTCAATAATAAAATAATCTGCTGGATTGCATACATTGATCTAATACAAATGTTTACTTTTGTGTGTGTCCAGAATGAAAACAATTGCAGCTTCATCTTTGCCTCAGGCTAAAGAAAGGAAATGTAAAGCCAAGGGAGTTATTTTGTGCAATTCAGTTTCAGAATTTTCAGTACACTCTATTTAAAATGAAAAGGTTAATGGGCTTAAAAGTATACATGAGAAAATATTATTATATCTTGTTATGCTTCCGAATTATTTTATAAAAAATGATTATAACTTGTTATTGGAATTGTTTGAACATGGCCACTTTATTTAAATATTGTACTATTCCATTTTTTATCAATTTTATTAGATTCATAAAACCACTCAATAGCATCACCATACTGGTTTGTATGGCACAATATATCATAAAAAGGCTTGTTTCATGCTGGCAGATGGCAAGACAGGCAAATGTACAGAAGCATTCACAGCAGTGATTGATTTACATGTACGGTTATTGCCATCAAGGATTTGGTTGTGTTTTCTCTGAGACTTCTCATTCTATGTCATCCCCCTATAAGAGTTCATGATGACCTGCTCTTACCGACTAAACTGGGAAGATTTTTTTCAAATTACTTTAATATGAAGAACTCAGAAATATGTCCTCTTGTACCTTAAGATCCTATTTTCAGTGTTATGAACATTAGGGGTTTTTATAAAATAGTGAATGGGGTATTCAGTAAGCATTCTCTGGTGTAGAATGAATCACTGCATTAAAAAACATATTAAATCTGGAATAATCTCCAAACTAAATTGTTTGGTGAATCTCAGATTCACTGCCTTATGAAGTGACCCCTGAGTAACAATGAAGTGGAATTTTTTATAAACAACTAATACCATGGCTGGATATTTATCAATGGATACAGTTTTCTGAACCCAAGTACCAACCCCCTGGTCAGCCGTGCTCATATTTTTTTCTCTGTTTTGTCTCACAGTATTTTAATTTAGTTTTTGGTAGGCACCTACGTAGTCTATTATTTTCTACCAATAGTTTTCTTTTGTTTTCAAGTTCTAACCTGGCTAAGAGTATTTTATTCAAGTTTGAAATTGAATAATTTTTCATGATAACAATACAAAATATGTGGCTATTGCATATATAGGAAATCCCCAACTCTTGCCTTTTGTCCCCTATAGGCACAGGCCTCCTAATTTATAGAATGAATGGGTAATCTGAAAAGTGACTAGTGATTTAGCAACAATACTACCTGGTTTTCAAAGATATCAGTCTTGGACTTTTGGGTTCAGTATATGTCAGTGAACATGGGGTGCACACACTGGGCCTGATTTATTAAACTGGGGAACAATTTTAAACAAATTGTTTGTTGACTTCAATTTTTAAGTCTATTTACATTAAAATAGGTATGCTGATTCTGAAAGTGCAGTTAGTTTACTTCTATCATGTCAGTGTTTCTCTTATCTCACTTATATTAATGCGATTACTGTAGCATGGATTTGTATAGGTGATTCATTTACACGCAAGACAGTGTGGTCAGAGGTTGTGCGCTGCTCTACATAGTGAATAAACTAAATTTATTTTTCAACTTACACAGGTATTTCCTTTCTATCATGTCTGGCCCTGCTGTTTCTTGACGTAAGTGCCTAAACAACCCTGATTTATCTTGTTATATCTGTGGCATTTTCACTATTCCCAGTCAAAGTCCGAACATCAGCACATTTGTAGAACAAGCCTTTTCGGCATATTTCAAAGTTAAACTTGGTGATCAGGATAAGTCTTGAGCTCCTCATAATGTGTGCAAACAGTGTGTTGAGGGTTTATGGATGTGGACAAAGGGAACACATGATAAGATGCCATTTGGTATACCTATGGTTTGGTGAGAGCCAGGAGATCATTTCATGGACTGTTACTTTTGTATAGTGAAAACTTCAGGATATAACGATAAAAATAAATATTCCAGTGCCGGTTTTCATTACACTACCCTCTCTTGAAGAACATGATTATGGTGATGAACTAGATGACAACATAATGAAGAGTTTGAAATTGAAGAGGACTCCATTTGTAAGGGAGTTGATCAGCATGAGTTGAGTGATTTGGCACGTTATTTGGGTCTATCAAAGAAGGCTTCAGAACTCCTAGTATCAAGTCTGCGTGAGAAAAATTTCCTTGAAAAAAGAACAAAGGTAAGGTACTTTCGAACCAGAGAAATTGCATTTCTGCAGTACTTTAGAACTGACAGTGGCTTTTTGTATTGCCATAACATACCTGGTTTAATTGGAGGAATTGGGAATACCAATCTATAACTCAACTGAATGGCGACTATTCATCAATAGCTCAAAGTGGAGCTTAAAGTGTGTCCTCCTTCACAATGGCAATATATTTAGGTCAGTCCCATTTGGCCATTCAGTTTCTCTTATATGCAGACATAAAGAGAGTCATTAAGGTATTGCATTATTATCAACATAATTGGGTCATCTGTGTTGACCTTAAAATGGTATGCTTCCTTCTTGGTCAGCAACGCGGATACACCAAGTATCCCTGTTATCTGTGCATGTGGGACAGCGAAGCTCGTGAGAGGCATTGGGTGGAAAGGAATTGGCCTCCAAGATCTGCCCTAAAACCAGCTGATCCAAAATATTCTACATGAGCGACTTGTTGATATAAAGAATAATATATTCCCGCCTCTGCGCATTAAACTGGGTCTGATGAAGCAGTTTGTTAAAGCTTTGCCAACTGAAGGAGACTGTTTCAAGAACAGGACCTGAGGTGCGCCGGGATTTTAGAAAATCCCAGATTTTTTTTTTTTTATAATTACCTCCACACACAGGCAGCTTTCCTCTTGCAGCACCGTGGACATCTGGCACAGTTCCAGGGAGCAGTCAGCAGGGACGTCTCAACGTGTATTTAGTTATATTCAAAGATAATCCAATATCATCCTGTACCTCATTTTGGCATTACCTAGCCTGTCATTTGAAAAAAAAAAAGACTGGTGTGTTTGATGGTCCACAGATTCAGCAGCTTATAAAAGCCGAACATTTCATCAGGACAATGTCAGAAGTCGAAAAGAATTCTTTGTTATCATTCAAAGCCATTGTAATGGACTTTCTTGAAAACACACGAGCAAATAATTACACAGAAATTGTCCAGAAACTCTTGGAGAGCTACAAAATTCTTGGTACCAATATGAGCATCAAGGTGCATTTTCTGCATAGCCATCTTTCTAGCTTCCCGGAAAACCTTGGTGCAGTCAGTGATGAGCAAGGTGAATGATTCCACCAAGATTTGAAGGTTATGGAAGGATGGTATCAAGGTGGAAAGGATGTACATATGATGGCTGACTATTGTTTGAGTATCTGACGAGATTGTCCTAACAATGAACACTCCCGGAAAAACTATAAGCATAAATTTTTACCTTAACCACTTACCCAAATAATTTTCAAATGTTTTACTGTAAAAAAAAGTCATATAGTAATAATAAATTATTTGTATGAACAAAAGAAATGTAAATTAACAGTACAAATTATTATTTCTTTTTTTTATTGTATGTAAAATTTGTATGTTTTTTGACAAAACTGGAGGGTATCCTGTATCGTAAAAACTGGATGTGACAGCAAAAAAAAGGTGTCATTTCTGGATTTACCACCCAAAATTTAGTAAAAAACAAGTGCAAGATCTAACTCTAACAAAAATTATGTTATGAGTGAAGGGGGATATCTGCCAAATGCGGACAAAAAAACTTATAAAAAACGTATAAAACTTAACAGGTTTATACGTTTTAACCCTAACATGTTCTTTCCATATCTCTCTCATATCCATATCTAAATAAAAAAAAGTTTTGGCTGGGATTCTACTTAAACTGTTTAGGCTTGTTCTATAGAAATGTATTTTTTTCGGGCTTGTGGTGCAAAAATTAGATCCTATGACGTCTTTAAACCTGTTAATTATCAAATGATGACTGCATGGAAACTAATTCAATAATTTCACTAAGAGCTAGAGTTTCTTTGAAAATCCCACAATGTATTGAACTTATCAAGCCGCAGAATTGAGCTGAGTCAAGTCAATCTGAAAATAGACTCTTTGTTTTATCAAAAGCCTTTGAGAAGGAAGAAATAAGCTGACTTGGCTTTTAACATTGCAAATGAAACCTCTAAACTGGTATTGCAGCCTCACATATACATCGATTTGTCATAATCAGAAGCTTGAGTAGCCTAATAGTAGACTGCTGTGATTTTCCTTTTGCTTTGTTTATGCCCAATCAGCTTTTAGTAAGTAAGACTCGACAATAGAATGCTTTATTATAAATATGCTAAAAGATATATAGATCTAAAGGAAAGTTGCACAGCATTATCCTAAAGCCAAGAAAAATTTTAAAGTATACAATAATACAGTATTATGGAACCTGAAGTGTTTGCTCCACAGGCATTTAAAGCAACCCTGTCATGTGAGCATCACTACAGGGATTTTTATGTTTATTATGTACAATAAAGCATCACTGTCATTAAAAAAAAAAGTTTGAAAAACAACACAAATACACTTCATGATGTTTCTACTTCCAAAACACCAATCTGTTCAAGAAAAACATCTTCTAAAGTCCACAGGGAAACTGACACTAACGGGAGTGTTGATCTCCTGGGTCCCCTGAATCTGTCACTGGTTCCTTCTGCTGATCTCCTCTTCACTGTTGTATACTATAATGAGCGGAGATCAACGGAGGAATCCGCAAACAGGGAACTAGCTAAAAATCAAAGTGCAATATTTTCAAGGTGTAGCTTTCCTGCATACTTCAGAATACAAATTGTACTGATCTGAGTGGTGTTGTGGCAAAAATCTTATTTGCCAGAACTCTTGTTTTCCTTTATCTAGAGGAAATGCTTTTTTTGTTCTTTCAGTATAGTTAGGGGCATTTAATGCTATTTTTTTGTTTGTTATGTAATCATTATTTGTGTATTGCAGCTTGTAGCTTTACATATCAGGAAAAAAATAAATACTCAAATGTGAAAATAAACAACTAAAAATTTAAAGAGCATGGTCCAGGTGAAACACTTAGCTTTGTATTCTATTATCTATTTTATAAAAGTTTTGCCTGCTATTTAAAATGCCCTGCTGGACCACTTCTTTGGTGCTTAATTAGGTTCAGAAGCTGGAAAGAGATTCCTTCACACCCTTGGCAGATAAACAATCAAATAGTACAGTAAAGAGGCACTCACATATTATTCATTAAATATGAACACTTTATTGTTCTAGTCATCAAAAGGAAAGGCCTGTTTTGCACCTCTTCTATTTAATTATTGTGATTGTGGGTTTTCCTCTTTTGGTTCTGTTAACAAGTGTCAAACTTTGGCAATTTCCTGGCACTTTCTGTCTCCTTGACAATGAAGGACATATAAACAGGACAATATGCCAGGTACAAAGTCTAAAAGTACAAGGAGAAAAAAATGTTTGTGAGAACTAGCAAAAGTCAATAGCAGGTAAAAATGCTCACAACGTATTACATATCACAGTATTTTGATATATCTAAGGTAAAGCAAAAGGAAAATGAGCAGTCCACTCTTCTAGGTAGGGCAGTGGCCATTTCAAAAGCTTGGAATGCTTAATAAAATTATAATGACAGACATTCATATTATAAATCCTATCACATGTTTAGTTCATGATATTTACAAGTGTTTTATATATATATATATATATATATATATATATATATATATATATATATAATTCTCATTATAATATTAAAGATTGTATAAATATATATATATATATCATATTATACAATATATATATATATATATATATATATATATATATATATATATATATATATATATATATATATATATATAAGCTGCAAAGCATAGTGTTGTTTATCATTCAAACAAAAAAAAAATGCTACTCTGTGAAAGCTAAGTTAAATGCTAAATAAAATACAGTGTCCACATCACAAAGTATCCTTGTCATTTAGCTTCCTTTACCACATGAACACAATACATCTCTCCCTATTGTTAGCTGTCCACTGATAAAATCTGGAAGCATACCACTGAAAAAAACTAATTTAGGAACTTCTCACATTGAAAAGAAAGTAAGAAATGAAAGGCTTTTGATCTAATCTTATATTGTAAAGAATGAGTACAATTATTGCATTAAGTGCTAATTAAGGAACCAGCACAGCAAAACAGAAAAAGCTTGTTGTATGGAATAAACTATTACTACATAATTAGCATACTATGTACTTTATCACACATTTAATTTAACACAGTAGAATTACTTACCTAGGTACTGAGCAGGACAAGATTGCCCAATGTGCCCCTGAGTGCCATTTAAAGTACTGTAAACTGGATTGCATCTCTGGGCAAGGTTCATCATAAACAATTGCAATGTTTCTTTTTAGATAAAATATGATTTTGTCATTTATTTTATCCACTTTTACATTGGAGTGTTGTTAGCTGCATCAAGCTTTTTTTACATACTTCCTGCCTTAATGTGCTTACTTTGGTGTCTGCTGCAATTCATTCCAAGGCAACTGTTTCCTGGACTATGCCTGATCATTGTGTATTAGCACAACTAGTTGTAGTCCTCATCAGAGTTGTGTGACAAGTAACATTGCAAGAGAACAATCAGGCCAGAGAGTTTTCACCTCACAACAAAATGTGTCTGAAAAATATGAAGAAAATATGGACTTCCAATGGTATTACCACCATAGGTCACATCCTTTCCAGCTTCATAATGGTGTTGTTTAGTTTTGTAGGCACATGGTTCAATCTTGATTCACATGCATTGTTATAAGGTTGTTGGATAAGGCATGTAACGGTTTTGGAATTATAGCTTTTTGAATAATGGAAATGATTTGCGCTAGCAATGTAGATGACTCCAATATAAGTAATAATTTGTGCAACTGTGAAGTTGAAGGGTTATTGGCTAGACACATTGGGCTTGATTCATTTAAGCTCTACAAGACTGAACAGGATACACTTTCATCCGTGAAGCTAGGTGATCCAGCAAACCTTGAATGAATCTGGTCCAGGATTCAAACAATTTGCATAGCAAACATAGCAAATAGTAACTTTTAGGAAATCCATTCCAGGTTAGCTGGATCACCCAGCTTTACTGATGAGAGTGTATCCTCTCCAGCCTTGGGCAGCTTTACCAAATCGGGCCCATTCTTTCTAATGACACGAGATCAGCAAAAGATAGTATTTGTTTAGACAGAGTGGATTAAATGCTTCATTTGTTAGTATCTCAATTTCTTTATAGGTTGTATTTAGGCTCAAAAAGGTTTTATTTTGATGGTAACCTGGTGGAGGAGCAACGTTGTTCAAACTGTCAAAACTGGTCTATGAGTAGAATGACTAAAATAGTTTATAAGGTTGGATATAATCATGTCCAAGTATGTGAAAAAGCAAATACATATATCAACCTAAATTTTGTGTGAAGTAAGCCCCCAATTTTAAAGTGTAAGTAGTCATATGTAAAGTGGAAGGTGACAGTCATCTATATGGTTTTCAGATCCCCAGTAAAGCTTCTATGTCAGTTACCATGGGAACAATCCAGCAGAACCCATTTTAAACTGTAGCAAGTAAACACATTAAATTATGGACTACTTTAGCCTGTTAAAACTCACAAGACATAATTGATTAAATTTAGATCTACTTTAATGTTGCTAAAGATTATGTTACCGTTTTCTTTTGTCCAACATTTTTAATATTGAGACATGGGTTAGATGTTTTCCATGATGAATAATAAAGAATCTTCTAGTGTCATTAATTTTGGGTTAACCTACCTCACTTGGTAGCTATATCTCCATTCTCCAGCATAAAAGGAATAGGGAGGGATGAGTTTCAAGTGTTTAACATGTTATTTTATCCAGTAACTGTGATCCTCTTCATGTTCATGAATAATCACAATCTTACTAGAACATGTCCCCCAAATTACTGACATTAACATAATGTTTTAACCCCAGGCTTAAAATATGTAAATAGAGGCATATAAATTAAATCATTATTTTGCCTGGAACATGGCTTTAACTTGCTTATGGCAAGATCATAGTTCATAACTAGCAGATGCCTATAACCTGGGCATAAAGTTTATTCAGCAAGAATATGCTGTAGCCTTTCATATTGCCCTAGTGACATCTTGATTACCACTCTTGATGGTCACATGATTATCTTGCAATTTTGAGTGTTCATATTATTTCATTCAGTTAATTGAAGAAAAATGTGTATGTGTTACGTTAAAAACAATCTATGTCCATGACCCTAACATGAATGTATTGCAATCATTTCTTTTCAAAAACTATTTACCATGACCATGGCAAACATTGCACTGCATGCAACCTTTGATTTACTGCATTTTTATCACGTGGCCTCAGGATTGGAGCAGTTATATTATTCTCAGTGTTTTGTGACAATCTCCATTTCAGCCCAATCAGCAAAGGAAGCATAGTCTGCGGTTGCAATGCTTTTTATTCTACTTAGATGGATTTAGACAGTATGACAGCAGTAGTTGTACCTTACTGAAATGTAATCATGAACCCAAACTATAATACAGGCTTGTCATGATGTGTCACAAAAGCCAGCTCCCTCTAGGAAAAATCTTTGCTGTTCACATATTTTCCCAGAGGCTGTAATTTTAATGTCTGTAAAAATTCTGTTCTTATCAGGTGAAGACTGGCAAACACATTCCAAACACCAGACTGGATAGCTAGATTCTGCCAGTATATAGAAACTAAACAAAGCTGTTCAGTATAGTATTACAATTTAATTCTCTGTATTCTCCTTAAGTGTTAAGAATATTACTTTAATTTAATTGTACATCGTGATGCCCAATGTGAACGGTCTAATCAGGTAGATGCAATTTGACTGCACCAAAGGTGTAGTCCCCTAAAAGGGACTACAAGTGGCTGCACTAACACACATTGCCCAGGCATAGAACACTTTTGTCAGAAAGCTGTTTTGGAACTGAATGTCATTGAGTTTCAATCTGCTTTAAAAAAGGGGGTAAATTAATCACTTTATTGCACAAAATGCTGCTCCAGCTTTAATAATTAACACATTTGCTTAGGGTAATAAATGCCAAGGACTTCAGGAATGTGGTCAACACAAGATAAACACACCTTTATTTTCTTGTTTTTTTAATAGCTTTTGTTATTTGTGTTATTATGCATTATACTGAGTTAGGTTGTTTGGTTTCTGGTGTGTGATGATGAAACCATGATGCAGGTCATGGCAAAGAACTCTGTGGGTCCAAAATATGTATTGCAGAGGCTCACTTCTGAACTTTTAGGTTCTTCTGTTTTTGTGTCAAATCATAAGTCACTCAGTCAACCTTATGGTCATATCCAAAAATATCAAAGTATGGGACATTAACGGCAGTTAAATATTATAAAAATGGCATTTTATTTACATAATTTTAAAAGAAGTTTATACATACTCCTCCCCATATAACAATTCAGGGGAAGGTAAATATACATTGTACACATTACATATGTAGGGATCATCTGACGCGTTTCACAGACTAGGTCCGCTTCCTCAGGGATGTTATTAGTACAGACAATAGATGTATCAGCACAAGATGGCGGTCTCCATTTTCTGAATTACATGTATTGGTCTAGGACAGGGGTCAGCAACCTTTACTATCAAAAGAGCCATTTTGCCTCCTCTTCCACTAAAGAAAAATAGTCTGTAGCCGCAAAACATAACAGTTTATAAACTTTTAAAAGTTTTAATATTTTTTTAATTTTACCTGTTACAACAAGTGTGCACGTGTAGGCCTACTTTGAAATAAATTAAACACTGAACTATGCCCCTAGAAGCCTCCAGCTTCTAACGTATCATCCTGTTACATTAGAAGCTGGAGGCTTCTAACGTAACAGGGTAGATTTTTTTGATGGGCAGAGTTCTTTATTTTCTGACGATGCCTTAGCGATTCAATTGTAGGTGGTGTTAGCCATAAGTCCCCCCCACTTGCACCATTATTTTGGTCACCTGTACCGCCTCCCCCCCGTTCCAGAGAAATTGGGGTTCAGATGCTAGATGCTTCCAGCAATGTGTAACAGGGTAGATTTTTTTGATAGGCAGAGTTTTTATGAATTTTTAGGAGGTGTTAGCCACAGGTGTCCTGTACTTGCACCTCAAATTTTTTTCACCTGTACCCCCGTTTCCAGATAAATTGGGGTTTAGGTGCTAGAAGCCTCCAACAATGTGTAACAGGGTAGGGGTTTTTTGATGGGTGGAGTTTTTAGGAGGTGTTAGCCACAGGTGTCCCCCACTTGCACCTCTAATTTTGTTCACCTGTACCCCCTTCCTGTTCCAGAGAAATTGGGGTTCAGGTGCCTCCAGCAATGTGTAACGGTAGATTTTTTTGATGGGCAGAGTTCTTTATGTTCTGATGATAGCCTAACAATAAAATTTTAGGGGGTGTTAGTCACAAGTGTCCCCCACTTGCACCTACATTTTTGGTTTTGTACATCTCCCCATTTCAGAGGAATTGGGGTTCAAAGGAGGGGGATGTCATTGTGCACACCCATTTGTACACGCCACGTGGTAGATTTATTTCACTGGTAGATTTTTTTCATTAGAACACCGGATAGGGAATCCCCCTCCTCCGCAGTGTCTTGGGAGGAAGGGGATCCCCCATCAGAGATCTCCCGGCGGCAGCCAAAGGGAGCCACAACAAGGAGGCTGAAGAGCCGCATGCGGCTCCGGAGCCGCAGGTTGCAGACCCCTGGTCTAGGACAACAATTTTCTGTGGATAAATAGATACCTGAATGGCAATTTTTTGAAAACTTCAAGGGACAGACACTACAAATTGAACATTATGGTGGATGATTAATTTGGGATACCCTATCCCTGTTGTTGTGGTTTTAGCTCTGCTTTATACCTGCCTCCATACCAGGTGACAAAGTGCACTTGTAGTTGAATAGCCTTTTGTGCGGATACATCTATTGTCTGTACTAATTGCATCCCTGAGAAAGCGGACCTAGTCTGTGAAACAAGTTGGATGATCCCTACATATGTAATGTGTACAATGTATTCAGCCCCTGTATGTTATGATGTTATTTACCTTCTCCTGACTCGTTATATGGGGAGAGGCATGTATAAACTTCTTTTAAAACGATGTAAATAAAATATGATAATTTTATAATATTTAACCGCCGTTAAATTCCCACACTTTGATATTTTTGGATATTATAATTGAACTCATTTAGGGATAGTGACAGTATTAAGTAGAATTGAAATTGGGCAAAAAACATAACCTTATATTCATATTTCATATGGGTTTACTTTTGTTGATGGCAGAGAACAGTCAATTTTGGGCACACATAAGCAGTGGCATATTCATAATATACACAATATACTCTATGGAGATGGAAGTCAATAGAATACAGTCTTTTTAATTTTTATTTATACAAACTGAAAGGTTTTAAGTCTGTTCAGTCTGTTGATATGAACACTTGTCTGTGAAACACATCATGAGGAGACTCAACATCTTTTTGTAAACACTTTGATAATTTGTCTTACTTTTGATTTATAAAAACAAAGGTCTATTTTAGAATAATAAAGGAAATTCTGAACTTCCAATTCATGGTCATGTTTGACCTACAGCACTCGGGTGCTAGACATGCAACACGGGTAAACAAATTTTTAAAGTCCATCCTTTTTTTAACAAGGACTTATTTTCCTAATGCCTAGAGTCTGAATACCAAGCTCAGTCAAAATAATTTATGTATGAAATATACAGTCATAACAGGTCACAAAATATTTAAATCTAACCTTAGGTGTAGAACCACAAATTCCACTGTTTCATTATTGGCAAAATTGAAGCCAAAAAAAATTCAAAAGCTTGTAGAGCCACATTTAGCAGAAACAATTTAAATATTAATTTTTGTATGACTTTAAAAGTCACAACATTGTGGAAAAATTTTGAACCACTCTTTTTCTACAACATTGCTTTAGTTCATGGAGGTTTGCAGGCATTTGTTTTTGCACAGCTCTGTTAAGGTTTGAATTGAGGTCTGAACTCTGACTTCAACAACGCAACAATTTATCTTTTTTCAACCATTATGTTGTAGAATTACTGGTGTGTTTGAAATCAGTGTTTCTGCATGATCTAACTTTGGTCAAGTTTAGCTGTTGCACAGATGGCCTTACAACTAACTCTAGAATATTTTGGTATACAAAGGCATTGATGGTCAACTTAATTACTGTAAGCTGCCTAGGTCCAAAAATCTCTACTTTAGTCTCATCTTTTTAAGACTTCTGAAAAGGACTTGTTTTATCTTTTTCTAATGGAACAGTCATGAACTTTACATTTTACCACCTAACTGGGGTCTGCAGAGCCTGAAATATAGTTCATGGGTTTTTTGTTTTTTTTTTTGCAATTTCACTAAGCATTGCATGGAAGATTGGCAAGTGTCTTAAATGTTTCCCACTAAATAATATTTTTTACTGTAATTCAAAGCATTTAATGAGCAGCACCTAGCTGCTACTCACCTTCTTCATTTCTACGGAAGTGTTAAAGGTGTACATGATCTTTTACATGCTGTTTTTGCTTTTTGACTTAGTCTCTGGTAAATATATAAATACACAGTGGGGCATGTGTTGTTCATTTGTATTTACCTAATAATTTAAATAAAATAAATGTGTATATATATATATATATATATATATATGTATTTTAAGTAGCTGTTTTGAAAAAGTGCATAGTCTCTTGTGTTTTATGAAAGGCTGGCAAATAAGGAGGCTTTGTAATTTGAAGTAGTGTGTATCACTGTGAATTTTTGCTAAACTACTGAGAAAAACAGATATGTTGATTTCAGTTTGCAATTAAAGAACAGAGGGGCTGGTGTTAAGTTAGCTTTACAAATTAGGAAAGGTTCTGAAATGTTATCATTGGAAATTTTAGTTAATAATTAAAGAGAATGCAGTAAAAACATGTTAAGTCAACTATGGACAATTTCATGGTTTGGTGATTTGGGTGAGGTGACATTTTAATGTATTAGCAGCTCAGCTTTACTTGTTTTAATGTTTGCACACACTCAGAGGCTAGTTAGGTAGTCTATGTTACAAAAAGCCACGTCAATTCTTTTAATGTTAATGTCATGGGTTCTTATAAAAGCCAAGATGGTTAAGCACCCTTACACTCTACAGGATGTCTGAGCCCGCTTTGGCTAAAGGAAAGTTTATTGAATTATTTAGGTACAGTTTACATTTACTGCTCTTTAAGTACAAGATTTTCCTGACAGCATATAAAGTTATATGTTCTTTTCTACATGTTTACTAAGCTAAGCATGTTAAAAAACTGTTAAAAAAACAAACGTTGTTTGCAAAGCTCATATATAATGACATTTACGCAAAGAACTGAATGGACATATGTTTGCTCTGTTCAAGGAGTATAGTTTTATTTTTCAATTAAAGAGAGACAGTCTAAAAGCAAACAGTTTCAGCTTCTTTCTGTGAATTTAATGTTTATTTGTAAAATAAAGATTTTTTTTTTGTAAGTAGTAAAATGAAAACATATAAAACAATGTGTTTCAAATATAAACGTAAAAAAAAAAATAGGCTTACCAAAATTATTTTAAGTCTTCATTTTCAGTTCAGTTAAAAAATTTTGTCTTTTCCACGTAGTATTTGATAACTTTATATTCTAATGAACCCTCAGTACTTATTACAGGTAGTCCCCAAGTTAAGGACATCTGACATACAGATGACTCCTGGATACGAACAGGGCTTCCCTGCTGGCTCCTGTGCAGGGTGGGGGCTTGTTAGGGGGGAGGGGCGGTTTGCATGACTTGCAGAAGAAATCTTTTTCTAAACAAAGCTGAGGTTGTGGGTAATCTTATGGGGTGAGCTCCTTCTGCAGCCTCTTATAACTCTTTAATGACCAGGACAAACTCTGCAGTTGTTTCTTTCAGCATATCAAAGCACAGCTTGCTCCAGAAGTTAATGAATGTCTAGGCTCCATAAGGATTTTTTTTTTTGCTTTGTTTGTGATTAACTCACATTGAGGATTTTATAGAGTAACTGACACCATGCTGCCTAATAATATGTTGAGACAAACATCTGTACTAATTGCATTTATTAAAATAATGTTCCTGTCCCGACTTACATACAAATTAAACTTAAGAACAAACTTACAGTTTCTATCTTGTATGTAACCTGGGGAATACCTGTACTGTAAAGCAGTCAGACTGCATATGCAGTAATTAATATATTCTTCTATCTGGTTTTGTTATATAATAAGGGCTGCAGTAAGGGTTAAAATTAACCATGCTAGCAGCATGATGAAGAATTAGATTGCTGCTTTCACATAGAGAACAGAGGTCTGGGTCTCAAGTGCTCTGACAACTTGTACCAAGGCTTTATTAGGGCTTTAATGTAGAATATATTATTTGAAACAGAATCAAAATGCCAAGTGAGCCTTCCAAATAATTAGGCATTTAATAGGCCTTAACAAAAAAATACATTGAAAATGGACAGCTAAATAATTACATATGTATACTGAGATGCTTTAAAAAAAGTTCATATTATCCACTAACTTATTATCTTCTGTGGAGTAATTATTATAATAAAGTATTTCCATAGCATCGACATATTACACAGTGCTTTACATATTCCATTGTAACGTCTCTAGCTGTCCTTCAAAGGGGCTCACAATCCAATGTTTCTATATGAAATTTTACAGAGCTTCCATGTCATCTGTGGCACTGCAGACTTTTTATCTGGACTCCCCCCTGAACTCCAGCAATTTTCCTGACACCTTGAGACATTTACCAATGTCCAGCACAAAACATCACTCTGGATAAATTTAATAAAAAGATTGCAAGTGGAGTTATTATCAACTATTCCATCTCTAGCATCAATGAAAGCTTGAAGTCTTTTGTGGTAGTTGTGAATAAGTCTTTTTATTTTCTAGGGTTGTATAGCTGGCTATTCTTCCTGGCCCAAATCTTCCAGGTTATGTGAAATACATTTTGTTTTCTAGCATGAACAGCACATTTTAGGGTTTAAGAATTTCAAGTTGTTTTTTGGTTGCGATGGTCACTATGTAAACCTTTGCGCACAAATGTTTATGAATGGATATTAGTTTTAAAATAATTTAGGCCCGTGTAACACTGTTGTAGCAACAATGTATATCAGGCTACAGAACAGCTTGTCTTAGCCTTTTTTGCTGCTAGGAATAATTAGATTGCATTCAATAAAAGGTCTGTGTAATAGAAATTGCAAGAGATTTGTATCTTAGTCACTGAACAATTGACTTTTTGCAGAATTTGGAGCTAGCTACAGAAAAACAAGCTTCCGTGGTTAATCATGTTATATAGTACAGAAGTTTTTACAGGGATATCAGCAACCTTGGGAATACCTAGCTCATTCATAACCACTTACTGCTGCAAATTATATTCACTGATTCTGTGTGGTTTGGCTTCTGATGTTGTGAGCACATTACCATCATAGTGATCACACACAGGCTTGAATCTTCATCCACAGATAAACTTTCTGCCTGTAAATGGCACTGCAAATGCTACTACAGCCTGAAGATGGAATTGTGTTTTTTAAAACTGCAATTGTCAAATGCAACGTCAGTATTCAAAAACATTTAAAATAATGTATTATATTATTACAATATGTTCAGTGACAGGCTCTTGGAAAACTTTCTGAGAACATAAAATGAAGCAACCATGATGATGAGTGTCAGAGTAAAGTCAGAAATGCTGATCTGCATGCTTAACCTAACTAAGCTGTTGTACAGACGCCTTTTCTGTACTGGAACTGCTTAGTTTTCAAGGCTTACACTGAACACTGCAAGTTTCTCACAGTGAAAGTCAGGACCAGGGACTGTAAGCATTCTTCCACACTTAATCCTTTTTTACTGTTACTGCTTGTTGTTTTATTCTGCAGATATTTTTATGCATCATTTTTCTTTATTTTATTAAAAATGATATAAAAATTGTTTGCTGAATCTTCAAATGTTCGGAAGTAACAAAGTATGTACTTGCCTATAAAAGACACAACCAAGTATATCAAATTGTGTTGTACTTCTGCCTGAGCATGGCTGTGACACATATTTTATTATCCTAAAAAGTCATTATTGCAGCAGCGCTGCTGGAATCAGTTCATGTTTTTCATTATAAACGCGTGGTGGCATTTTGTTTATGTATATATGGGAATAACATTTTTGTTAACCCTCATCCAGTAATGACTACTCTCATTCAGCTGACATTAGTTACATAGTAGTTCCACGAGTTGGAAATTCTTGTGCAGGGTGGGTCCGATCCTAGAGTTACATCACAGTGGTTGTAGGGTTTGTATCATGTGTTGATGGCAGCCACTTTGGGATCATAGCATTGCATCACTACCCAATCTAAAATGGCCTAAGCAAACCCAGAGTGTCAGAAAGGAGGAAAACATAGGGGGAAAAGGATAGGGAAAATTATCTTAATGAAATGGAACAGCAGAGCAAAGCAAATAGGGGGCTGGGAGTGTGGCCAGCCCCTCATATGCCCCAGCATTTACCTAGTTTCTCTTTGAGCCTCGAAGCAGGGTATGCAAATTCAGGATTGAAAGCAGGGAAAATTGGTGAATTAAGGTTCACTAATCTCCTCTGCTCAGGCTAAACTAAAAAAAAAAAAGCTTATCTCTGACAACATCCAGGTACGAAGGTATCAAAATCCTATCTGCAGTGGTCGAGTCATATGCTGAAGAGGTGAGGAGTCTAACAGACAGTCACCAAGAGGTATAATAATTAAAAAATTACACAGTAATTTGTTCAACATGAGTGCTTGTTTCAGAGTTGTAAAGAGGATGCCAATAAATATACTCTGATAAGAAACTTTGGAGGAGGATGGACAACAGGGAGTGTTTTCAGTGGTCTGCAGGGAGGATGATACCTTGGGCCTGATTTATAAAAGCTCACCAAAGCTGGAGAGGATACACTTTCATTGGTAAACCTGGTTGATCCAGCAAACCTTGAATAAATGGTTAGCAAATGTTTTCAATCTTGGACCAGATCCATTCTATGTTTTTTAGATCACCCAGGTTGACTGATGAAAGTGTATCCTCTCCGGCCTACACCATGGGGAAACATTGAGGGTATTAACAGTATTAATGTGATAAATTCAGGGATCGATTTCCAAAACTTCTGAATATTCAAACAATACCACCAAATATGTGCTTACAAATCCAGCTCACCACAGCCTCTGCAGAGTTGGAAGGCCCACATGATATTCTGTAAAGCAAATGGTGACATAGTACAATCTAGAGAGAGCTTGAAGTTTATTTCCTGCATTTTTCAGCACAGAGTTGACTGTTGGGACAGATCCTATTTAAGTTTCCTCTTCCAGTGATCAGGGATGATCAAAAAGTTTTAGGAACTAGCTTGTTTTGGTATTGGGTAAGGTATTATGGAGGTTATGAATTAATAAGATTAAAGTTGAGAAACTGCATAGGGAGGTGTAGTGCCCGAAACCAGTAGTGATTCCAGTAGTATAAGGTCCTAAAAATCATGAAATGGGTGTGGCAATGTGTACAAAAAGTGATGAAACTACATGTAAAGATGCCAATAGGTTTTATCAAAAAACGGTAATGATTGAGTTCCTCAAGCAAGCTTGGTGCCTTATATGCAACAGAAATTTTTTTGGAACCACTGGTGTAGATTTCAAGCAAGATGGAGACAAACAAGTGCTTTGATTAAAATAAGTTTTCAACTTTTGTTAGTGTTTGTAATTCTTAGGAAAAACAAGAGTTTATGCTTGGAGGCACCTATTTTAAAGCCTATAAAGGGAATTAAAAGACCTAAGAATATGTAAAGTAGGGAGTAGGAAACCAGTACTTTTTGGATCAAATGCAGAAGAAATAATTGTTACTTTTGTACTTTAACACACCACAGGTGCAACTTGAAACGAAGACTGTTTATTTAAAATGTACCAGTGAACTTCTAATAGGCTTTGCAGAATTTATTTCTATTTTAACCTGGACTGAAGAAAAAATAAAAATCACTTTTTCTATACAACTATATATATATATGACCCCTGGGGGAATATGTTGTAGAATTTTTAAATCATATTAATCACAAGGTATTCTTATGGTTAAAGCATAATGATTATCATTATATTACTAAATATTCATTTTGATGTTTTTATATTTGGAAGGGGGGGTATCCGATAATGACATATTATTTCTTTATAATTTGGAATTAGGGTAATTCTTGTGTAGCACAAAATTTCAGTACAGACTTAAATAGGTTTATACTAAAATATTGTTAGCAGTCTTTCTATGATGGATAGGCTGAAACACTTCTTCCTTAAGAAAAAATAAAAATGTTTTTGGTGATAACCACATGTCTGAAGGCCTAGGCGGTTGGTCATGTGGTGTCTTGGGAATGGGAGCAGAACTCAATCTGGCTGAACCTTTTCTTTAGCAAAGATTATGTGACAAAAATCTTAGGCCTTTTGTGGCCCACATTAATATTTGCCTTGAACATTTTTCAGGAAACATAATTATTTTAGTCCTTCTGTTCTATATGCTCTTATCGGTCTCATCAATTTCTCTTTCTTTCCTGAATGACTGTTAACAAAGCTTTTGGAAACAGATTTATTTTAGAGTGGTGAGTGCATTAGCTTTTCATTTTTTAATTTGTTAGCATATTTTTTATTTTCTGTATATGTAAATATTTGTAATACTAACAATATATTAAACATGTAAATACTTTTAAAACGTAAACTTTTTCATTCTTAAAAAAAAATAAAATAAATAATTGCCATTTTTTGTGAATGATTCCAAATTTTCTGTTAGTCTTCAACTGTTTCTTTTTTTTACAGCTGTAAATAGGTTACTTCTTACTAATCTTGCATGAATAACTTGCCCAAAATGGGACTGTATATATTCTATAAAAAAAATACAACTCTTTCATTAAAAAAAAAACCTAATGAATTAGCACTGGACATTCTGGCAAGTGACCGCATAAAGTAAATCCCAAGGTAGTTTACAGTGTGACAGTGCTAAACAAAAGGAATTAAACACTTAATTAAACAAAGGAGTTAGAGAATTAGAGACCAAAAGTAAATGAATTGAATTCAGCTAAAAAGAAAAAATGTTTTTTGTTTTAAAAAAATATATCATCAGTGTAAGCAGCAAGTTTGTGATGCCTGAAACTGAACCCCACTGCTATTTTTTCATTTTTTTTTTTACAGTGGCCAAATTACCCTTCAGACATATGGCAAACAGTAGGAGGAACAAACCTGTCAAGAGCCACTAAGTAGTGAAAAGGGAGCTGATAAGGTGCAATTACCATAAACCTGTGCAGATGGTCTTGAGTATAGATCCATGATCTATCTTAACATATTTGGCCCAGGACCCAAATTATATCGTCAGTAAAGAAATATAGCAAGTCCACCCTGCCAAATGGATTCTCAGCATTAGGTAAAAGAAGCACGGACGGTTGGCTGGAGCTTCATACCTGATGGATCAGGGAAAGAACCCAGATTGTCCCGGATCTCTGGGCTGGAACACATCCCACCTGTTGGACATGTGTGCTGCTTGGGAGAAATATATATAACCAAGACTTTGTGTCAATGTACACGGATACAATCAGAGAGAATATCAAAAATAGTCCTTAAATTCCCAGATAAAGAGTTGTCACTCTTTAATATTTACGCTCCTAATTCTCCTTCTCGGTCTTTTTTTCAAGAAGTGACTAGTTGGATCACCCAGGATTCTAATGTCTATAAGTTGATAGGAGGTGATTTTAACACTGTAATGAATGCATTTGATGATAGGACCCCTGGTTCCAGCCATACCACTCAGGAAAATACCCGAATTTCACAGGGATCTATGTGTGTGGACTCTTTATTGACACATTTTACATGAACCACACACCTAATTGACTACTACACCAATTTCCTGACCGAGAGGCAATACCCCTTTTTTTTCCCACGCCCATGCGTCACAGTCTAGAATAGACTATATGTTTTGTACTGATTCCCCCTTAAATCTTATATATAAGCCGGAGATATTTACAAAATCAATTTCTGACCATGCGCTGGTGGCCTTCAATTTGAGAGATACACTCCCCAGGGGTGATTCTTGGTTGTGGAAGTTTCCCACCTATTTAAGCAAAGATAAATTATTTCAGGCTGAGCTTAAGTCAGCATGGGCCACTTACACGGACACAAGAAGCATAAAAATGACCCATTCTTTTCTGGGAAGCAGGAAAGGCATATATGAGGGGCCATATCATGGCATATGTCAGTTCCTGTAAAAAAAAAGACATGCTTGGCATCAACAGAGGTCATTAAGGACTTAAAGACCTTATTAAATGAAATTCCTACTCTTGGCTAGCTGCTAAAGCCCATTTTGAATATTGGACAGAACAACAAGAATTGTACAATAAAAAATATAGTGATTTGAGAATACATAAATTTGTGAATAAATCAGAAAAATTGTTAGCCAATCTTATTAAGCCACAGTACAAGGTGGCACATATTCCTTCCATGTACACTTCTAAAGGGGATCTAAATAATGATCCAAAAGACTAATAATGCACTGCTTGAACAATTTTATAAGAATTTATACACTAAAAATGTGGTGGAGCCATCCCAGGCTTCGCAGTGCTTTGCAAGTGTTCCCCTGCCCACGTTAAAGGAAGGCCAGATTGGAATTCTTAATGCGGAAAAAACAGAAGAGGAATTACGAGGCACCATTTCTTCACTGGTTAATGATAAAGCGCCGGGACCCAACGACCTAACGGCCCAGGATTATCAAATACTCAAAGAGGACATTTTAAAGGACCTGGGTAATGTGTATCACAAAATGTGGGAAACAATTGAGTATCTTCCCTCGGGAAGGGACTCTTATATTAAAGTCCTTCCAAAACCTGGAAAAGATTCCAGGTACCCAGCTTCTTACCATGCAATATCCTTGATAAGTTTAGATGCTAAATTACTTTCATCAATATTAGCGATCAGGTTGGCAGGATTTTTACCTGATCTTTTTTCGCCGACCCAAGCAGGATTTGTCAGAGGCAGATTGGCAGTGATAAATATCCGTAAGGTTTTGACAATACTGGAATATGCCAAATGCCATCTCATGTCTGACCTGGCTATCATAGGAATCAATGCTGAAAAAGCATTCAATAACGTCATATCCCTTGGCTGTTTCTCACTTTGCGGAAAACTGGAATTAGAGGACCATTTTACAATCTGCTGACTGCCATGTAATCAGACGCCCAAGTGAGAATTAACACACCCAGGTTTTTTTCGAACCCGAAATCATTGTGGCAGGGTATGTCCCCCCACTTGTTTAATATGGCTATACAACTGCTTATTAGGTATATAAATGCAAGCCCTCTTCTTCATGGAATTGAATTACATGATGTTAGAATTAATTGTGCATTCCTTGCAGACGAGATACTACTATTTATGTCCAACCCTACCCAAGATATCCCCAATGTCCAGACTATACTAACACAATTTGGAGAGGTGGCGGGCCTGAAAATTAATTTTTCCCTAACCAATTTAAAAAACAGGGACTGGTTGAGTACTTCCCCATTTACTATTGTCAAGGAGTATCTAACATACCTGGGCATACCAATAGGTAAGGAACCTATTTCTCTATATCAGCTGAAATATACACCTATATTCCAGAAAATACAGAGGTAAATGGACATGTGGGAAAATTTGCCATTATCTTTCATGGGGAGGTGCCAACTAATAAAAATGGTAACTTTCCCCAAACTGTTGTATCCACTTCATACAATTCTAATACTACTGAAACATAAGGTCAAGATATGTACAAGTCTTTCATAAAATTTTTATGGCAGGGGAGAGACCCAGAATTTCTATTACCACATTGTTTCTTTCTGTGATGGACAGTGGAGTTAATTTCCCCAATATCCGCCTATATAACATAGCGTTTAACATTCGACATGTGATTGACTGTTCAAACTCCGTTTTGGAACAGGCAATGGTTCACCCCTAGCGCTTAACAGCATTTCTACCCTGCAGCCCTTCACAACTGCCTCTTAATTTAAAACATAACATCTTGGTGAGGGATACTATACTCACCTGGCGAGAAGTGAGGCGCAAGCTAGGCTTACCTTGCTCTGTGTCAAAATACTTACTGATAGTAGGGAGCCCATTGTTCTATGGTAATGGACACCAAGTTTACCATAGATTATCTGAAAAAGGTCCAACAACGGTGGGTGATTTTTACTGGGCGAACCTTCCAGGACCGATTACCTTACAAAGTTTACAACGTAAATTTGGTTTGACTGTACGGGAGGTTCAACCGTTGTATTACTTAGTTTGTAAATTTCTGCAAGGTGTATATGCCCAATCCAGCTAAGGTGGTTGACCATGATAGATTTGATAATCTACTGGCCATAACATCTCCATCTATTGCATCTATATACCCACATTTACAGATGATGTATCCTAAACCACTCACAGACTCTAATGTACGCAGTTGGCAAAGAGACTTTGAGATCCCAGCATTACCTGATAGAATTGTTCAAGGATATTTAGAGGTTCGTAGGATTACACCTAATGAAACTTGGGAGAGAGACAGTTTAGGATTCCCCACAGGGCATACAAAGTCTATTGACCCACAGTTGTGTCCCCAAACACTGTTCCAGTGAGAAACAATCAATGTCAGAAATTTGGAGTTATTCCAAAAACGCTTAAACATAGATGCACAAATATGCTGCAATGGATAAATGCTCAACCGCCTAGTTTGGATATAGTGTTGGACTTCTTGGAGCCAAATGAGTCAGACAACCCTTCTGTAACCAAATTTTTTGATAAATGGTTTAATTTTATGGACTTTACACTTGATCCGCCAGAACTGCGCCAGATTCTCCATCGTCATCGCCTTTCTACATGGCACATCCATGTCCTTGAGATTGGTTCCTATCAGCCACATATGTGGTAAGGGTGTTCACAATTTTGTCCTGCCAATGTAGCTACACTGATTGACTGCACTATATTTTTTAAGAAACGACAACCCCCCCCCCCCCCCCCAATCCTTTACCCCATCTCCTATATGTGCCTGAAATTTTCCCTTTGTTTAAATCGAAAAGAAAAAAATGGAGGAAAAAGTGGTTGTTTATTGAAACAGTTAGACACAACACATCGCAGTTGTATGAATACACTCTGGACACATGTAAGGGGAGAGTATTTTATTTTATTGTTATTATTGTCCACTGGATATATAAGACTATGTAATATTACCACGTGCTCTGTGTATACAATACCTATTTTGTAATGTGCAACTCCGTGTTTTGCACTCCTGTATATTTTGCTATGTCTACCTGTTTTTCTAAAAAAAATTATAAAATAAAAAAAAAAGTCGGGTTGAGGGATTGGGATGGGTCCGAGGTCGCACACAAAGATTTAAAAGCTGTTTTTGTTTTGTTTGTTTTTGTTTTTGTGTGTGAACTCAGAAGTCTGAGAAAGAGAGTGTAGAAAGTGAGAGAGCTGTATAGCTCTATAAAAATCTAATTCATAACTGGAGGCTCTCAAACTGTCCAATCCACTCATATTTCCTCTTTGGAAAAATCCTATATATATATATATATATATATATATATATATTTATATATATATATATATATCCTGTTCCATTGGTACCTAAATTGGTACCGGGTGCCCATATTTTGTTCATCCTCTTTTCTCTGCATTTAAAGATGCGATGCTGCAGGCAGTATTTTCCATATCTGATGGACCTGTCCAGTAGCCAGGCAAAATCGGGTCTTAATCTCCAATGTTCTTAACGCTGCTAAACTAACCTTGGTTAAGGAACGGAAATTCCCAAATGTTTGTTTTGGTGAGGGTAATATACAAAGCATTTTCATAAATGAAAAACTCTCTGAGATTTTATTAGACAAACATGATACATTTTCTGATGTCTGGCAGCCGTGGATTGAGTCTACTTACCTGAGGAACTTGGATCATACTTCAATTAGAGTACAGCCGAGTATTTATGCATACCCCACTTGGGAATGGTTGCGATCCCCTTCAACCCTCTACTGTCTTTTTCTATCACTCCCCCCTCCTTTTTTTGAAAGCTGTGTGTCTGTGGTCCAGTCTCTCTGTTTTTCTCTATAAATATTACTTTTTTTTTATCTCCTGGTACTATAAGTATAAACTGGACTATTATTTCACTGTTTTCTGGATAGCATTCAGGGTTTCATTTTTTATAACCCCCTTCCTCAATCATTTAGATAATTTTCCCACTTTAATGTCATATTGTCGTTCTTTTATTATACGGGATTCAAAATGGGTCCATGTGTTCGGTTCACTATGTAATTATTTATGACCACTCCTGCCTTGAGATGCTTATCTGTATTTGAGGTTATTTATTTTTTTTATTTCTAATTGTTTGCACTGTCTTCCTACCGGTAGCTAAAAATCTCAATAAAAAATTTGTACAAGATTATGTACGAGTCTATACACACCGTCAAGCCTAAGCCAAAGAAAGACCGGATCCTCCAATCCTGAGGAGAAGGCGGGGTGATCTGTAATGGGCATGAGGGGGAATGGAGAAGGTGGCAAAAGTGATCTAAGCAAAGTTTTTTTATTTACATGGGGACAAAGTTTGGATGGGTGTAGGCACAAGTCTGGCTGTTCCAAAAAGGGGAGCCAAGGCAGAGCTGCAAGAGGAACTTTGCTGAAAGTTTGCTCAACAGACACACACTGTTTGATATCAGCATGTCTGCACCAGTCCAGAATGCCAGCCATATGAGAGGCACCGTAATACAACATTTATATAAAATTTGGAATACCTAGATGTCTTTCACGTTTTTGGTAAAACAGAAGATTTCGCCTAAAAGCCTGTGTCCTTTATTGCCCCAGATAAGTCAAAACATTTTATTATGTTCTATGATGACCTAATGAGGGCAAAAATACAACACTCTGGGTAGAATGTTCTTTTTGATGGATAAATGTAGTTATTTGATGTGGGATAATTAACCATCCTAACCTTAATTCTTGTACGTGTCTTTCAAAGCATGAATATTGGTAAAGATTTGGATGTAGACAGTAAGATAATTCCTTATTCTAAATCAAAGAGGAATTTTCTTATTTCATTACCATTTGTAACCTGCCGTTTTAAGGTTCTAGAAGACCTAATAAAAGAAGAGCTTAGAGAAAATTAGGCTGATGCATGTGGATTGTTGCAGCATCTGCTTTTAACCTTTGTAAGCACTAAAGGAGTGAAGTGTCATTCTTTGGATTCTTAGAAATATTGTAAAAGAGTCTAATGTCATAAATCCACAGGAGGAAGTAAATCTTAGTTTCCATTAGCCATTCACCATTGAAAGCTTTGTTAAATTGTCATTTTCATAGGGAATAAGGGACATCCCAAGATCCAAAAGGCAAATGTACATTTACAGGGCTGTAAATTACTTTAAAGAGTCTTATTATTTCAATAAATAAGCTAAAATGTAGTTTAATTGTACACGTCTGTGTATTTTCCACTGTACATGCAATTTTAAAGGAAGACATCAGCAATAGAACCTCTCTCAATGTGTATATACCATATATATATATATGTATATACACACACATATATACACATACACAGACATTGCCCCTGATTCATCATTGAAATCCGCGATCGCTGGGAGCGCGAACGTACGCGCGGCCAGCGATCGCGGATTACCGCGGTCCGGACTCGAGTATGCGCGTACACCCGCCTCACTACCTGCAAGATCGCCAGTAAAAAGCTGTCGGATAAGCGCGGCTCCGTGCGCGAGCTTTTTCAGTTGTTGAATAGCGCGATCGCGCACGATTCCGGATCGCTAATACGAATGCGCGACCGATAATCCAATTTTGCTTGATGAATCAGGGGCAGTGAGAGAAGTTCTTTTGCTGATGTCTTCCTCTAAAAATGCATGTACAGTGGTAAACTACAAATATTTCTAAAATGTACTTCTTTTACAATATTTCTAAGATATATCACACCATAACTGAACTGATACATATAGATCCTAGAGCTTCAGAAATTGATATTCATATAAATGTATGATTCCTATGAAAACAAGGGGAATATAAAGGGAAAAAAGCTTTATCAGTAGCACCAATAGAAATAAAATATTTAGTAGTAACTATATTACATTTATACCTGGTACCACCAAGTAAATTGTTGCAGAGATATGTCAATGTGTAAACCCAATGACCCCAAGAGAGGAAGTTTTAATAGATGTAAAGAATAGTGTACAGATATCACAAAGACTGTAGGTATCTTACAAAATTCAATATGAATAACACCATTCAATGCATCCAGGAAATCATCAATTTTGCATTTTAAATGTTTACATTTGATCATACTGAAAAAATATTTAAAGTTCTACATCAGATAAACAACTAATTTCAGCTATGTTTTGTGATCTGTACAAAGGTCTCCAAAAATGTCCTGATATCAATAAAATGTGGCACTACAATTCACAAATCATCAAATAGTGATAAGCAAAACCGAGAAATGTACTTTTAACCAAACTTTTTCATGAAATTCACCAAAATGCATGGTTGCATAGTTGAGATATATTTGTAATTACATCCAACTGGTAGGAAAGCTTATTATATCAATTATATCCCTTACCAATACTTTATGCGCATGCCAGACATGCATGCCACAATCACTAGATGCACATGCACAAGCGTGTGTGTGTTAAGAACAAATTTTTTTTCTTTTTTCATATGGTCACTGTAGTTATTGATCAAGAGCCTCAATAATTACAGAGACTATGTCCAGGCCAAATTTTATTGGGTTTTCAGAAACCATTTACAGTTTAGCGTATGGTAAACAACCTTTACCAGTATTTATGTGGGTTTCATCAGGATTCACATAGGCCATGGTAGGTTAGTTAGGTTTTCTAAAAATAGTTCTAAGAATGCAGTAAACCAAAAAAACAAATGAGTTTCGTTCCCACTAGAAATAAAAGTTTATGCTTAACATGCACTCTACCATACAATTTTGGATTTCCTTTTAGGTGATATATATATATATATATATATATATATATATATATATATATTGTATAGGAAAATAGCATGATTTTTTTTTAATGTTTTTAAAAAGGATTGTAAAATCCCTAATACACTGGGAAACAATTTTGGGGACTTCAATTTTTAAGCCTATTTACAATAAAATAGGTATGCTAATTGTGAAAGTGCAGTTAGTTTTCTTCTCAGGTGTCAGGTTTTTTCTCTACTGCTGGTCAGAGGTTGTGCGCTGCTCTACGTAGTGAATAGGCAAAATATATTTTTCTGCTTACACACGTATTTCCGTTCTTTCAGATCATGTCTGGCTCTGCTGTTTCTCGTCGTAAGTGCCTAAACAACCCCGATTTATTTTGTTATATCTGTGGCAGTTTCATCATTCCCAGTAAAAGGACAAACATCAGCACATTTGTAGAGCAAGCCTATTTGGCATATTTCAAAGTTAAACTTGGTGATCAAGATAAGTCTTGGACCCCTCATAAGGTGTGCAAACAGTGTGTCGAGAGTTTATGGATGTGTACAAAGGGAACACGTGATAAGATGCTATTTGGTATACCTATGGTTTGGTGAGAGCCAGGAGATCATTTCAGTGACTGTTACTTTTGTATAGTGAAAACTTCAGGATATAACAAGAAAAATAAATGTAACAGAGTATCCTAGTCTACCATCGCCTATACGCCTCATTCAGATGAAATCCCAGTGCCGGTTTTTGTTACACTTCGTTACACTACCCTCTCTTGAAAAACATGATTATGGTGATGAACTAGGTGACAACAATGATGAAGAGTTTGAAACTGAAGAGGACTCTGTTCGTAAGGGATTTAATCAGCATGAGTTGAGTGATTTGGCACGTGATTTGGGACTATCGAAGAAGGCTTCAGAACACCTAGCATCAAGACTGCATGAGAAAAACTTACTTGAAAAAGCAACGAAGGTATTGTACTTTCAAACCAGAGAAATTGCATTTCTTCAGTACTTTAGAAACAACAGTGGCTTTGTGTATTGCCATAACATACCTGGTTTAATGGAGGAATTGGGATTTCCAATCTATAACTCAACTGAATGGTGACTATTCATTGATGGCTCAGAGCGGAGGCTAAAGGGTGTTCTCTTTGTGAAGAATATGCAGACATAAAGAGAGTCATTGAGTTGTTGCAATATCACCAACACAATTGGGTCATCTGTGTTGACCTTAAAATGGTATGCTTCCTTCTTGGTCAGCAACGTGGACACACCAAGTATCCCAGTTATCTGTGCATGTGGGACAGCAAAGTTCGTGATAGGCTTTGGGCGGAAAGGAACTGACTTCCAAGATCTGCCCTAAAACTAGCTGATCCAAACATTCTACAGGAGCCACTTGTTAAAAGAAAGAATATTATATTCCCGCCTTCGCACATGAACCTGGGTCTGATGAAGCAGTTCGTTAAAGCTTTGCCAACTGAAGGAGACTGTTTCAAGTACCTCATTTTGGCATTTCCTAGCCTGTCATTTGAAAAAATAAAGACCGGTGTGTTTCGGCAGCTCATCAAAGATGAACATTTCATCAGTACAATGTCAGAAGTTGAAAAGAATGCTTGGTTATCATTCAAAGCCATTGTCAAGGACATTTTCAGAAACACACAAGCAAGTACACAGAAATTGTTCATAATCTCTTGGAGAGCTACAAAATGCTTGATTGCAATATGAGCATCAAGATGCATTTTCTGCATAGCCATCTTTTAAACTTCCTGGAAAACCTTGGTGCAGTCAGTGATGAGCAAGGTGAATGATTCCACCTCGATTTGAAGGTCATGGAAGGACAGTATCAGGGTAGATGGGATGTACATATGAACATTGAACACTCCCGGAAAAGCTTTAAGTTTAAATTTTTACCTTAACCGCTTACCCGATTAATTTTCAAATGTTTTATTGTAAAAAAAAAAGTCATAGAGTAACAATAAATCATCTGTATAAACAAAAGAAATTTAAATAAACAGTACATTCAAGTTAATATTTCATTATATTTCATTGAATGTAAAATTTGTATGTTTTTTTGACAAAAATGGAGGGTACCTTGTATCGTAAAAACTAGATGTGATAGCAAAAAACTGGGGTCATTTCTGGATTCACCACCCAAAAATGTATAAAAAACAAGTGTAAGATCTAACTCAACAAAAAATGTGTTCCCCAGTGTTATCAATATGGTATGCAGCAAGTGCCTCATTCCAGCTACAAAATGTGCCTAGGGCCTATAAACTTAGCATGCTGGCTGTGTTCAGTAAAATAGATTATTATGTAGTCACTCAGGAATACAAAAAGTTTGAGCAGCAGAATAAACATTCCATGCTGCAGTGCTATATACTAGAATTTGTTACACCTATTGTTCATGATGCTATTCAAAACATTTACTAGCCATTTCAATGGAAGCTAGCCGGAATGTGTTTCAGCGTGATTCACAGCTACCTTTAATTGAAAGAGTATATGTAGTCTTTGGAAGAAAATAGCAATTAACTCCTGAAATCTTTCATTGATGGGCAGAGATTTAAGGGCAGCAGTGGCATATTCCGTTTCCCCATTTCTGTGCTTTTGTCACAATGCAGTATCCGCACAATCAAGCAGCTTCTCTTCATACAACTAGTCTCTTGCACCATTAACCTCTTCCATGCTTTGAAGATATGCAGGTTAAAGATAGCAATTCTGGGGGAGGAACCAGCTCTGTGTGGGCTTCATGACATCAACTGCTAAGTGATTGTTTTTTTCCTCCTAGCCTAAAACGGACTGGTGTGCAGCAGAGCCGGCTGGTGTAAAGTCTGACAGGCTTTCTTGTCTATTCCTCAGCACATTGCCTGTATTCCCCCCTCTCTCACATCAATATTTAATCCTCTTCTAAGAGCAATGAGATAATGCAATGTGCAGAGGCTGGGAAGGTGCAGTGAGAGGGAGCTGTGCTGCTGTATGCTACTACAACTGCTGCTGCTGACTGGACTCAGAAAGCCAGGATCCTTGGGCTAAGCCCTAGTGCATGCAGCTCTACAGCCTCTCTCCCTAAAGCATGTCCTCTCTGGACCCCACCACCTCCTTCCTGGAAAGGGCAGCTGGGGAGGAGGATACGGGAGGATGAGGAGAGAGAGCCGGCCGGAGCACAGGAGGAGGAGGAAGAGGAGAAGGAGAGGAGGGGGTGCTGAAAGAGGAGAGGTCGGCGCGGAGGATGAAGTGGGGTGTCCGGGGAGCCTGCGCTGCGCTCTCCAGCTGCTTCCTACTTGCCTGCGCCCTAAGTGCAGCCGCCGTGGGCCTTAAGTGCTTCTCTCTGGGTTCTGAGCTGAAGGGTGAGCCATTTCGTTTGGGTACGGCCGCTGGCGCCTTCTACTCCGGGTTGCTTCTCTCAGCGGGTCTCTCCCTCTTGGGATCTGCCCTTATCTGCTGCCGCGAAGATGCGGCAGGGGAGAGTAAACCCAGCAGTCAGAACTTCCTCCTCCTCGGAGTACTGGTATTCATGTTGGGTGTATTGAGCGCCTTTGCTGGGGCAGTGATAGATGGGGACACTGTGTCGCTTGTGGAAAGAAAGTATTCACACTTTTGCTTGCAACAAACAACACCTGGCGCAGGAAGCAGTTCCACCAAGTGCCAGAAGCTGAAGGATTATCAACGGGGTTTGGTCATATCTACCATTTTTAACTCCCTGGAATGTCTGCTGGGGCTTATCAACCTGTTGCTGGTCAAAAACTACAAATCCTCCCAGCAGCGGCGCAGGAGAAGAAGGAGATGTGGTGGAAGGCGCTTTCAGCGGCAGAACAGGGGTTCCATCTTCTCAAACGAGGAGCATGACTTCTCTCCTGGAGACTTCCCCTTCCAAAGTGTATCCTACATTAATGTTGGGGTATTTCATCTTTTTGATGAAGCAGGTGTTGAAGTACACTGTGGGGGTCACCCGTCTCTGGAGCTACCTGGTTACTCGCCCATGGATCCCGATTTAAACCCTTCATACCCTTATTGTTACCCTCTACCTAATGAGCAGCCTCCTCCATATGATGAAATATACCCTGCTACAGAGCTGTGCAGCAGCACAACCACCACAACCACATAACATCACCCAGACTTCTGTACAGAGACCATACTGCTTCATGATCTGCACTGACAATCACTGATGCCTGCAAATGGGACAGGGAGATATTACACAAGGACTACCACAATATATCTAGATGGTTGTGTACAGACAATGTTCATAACCAATGTATGGTAAGGGGTGAAAGCTAAACCATGTTGACTGGTGTGTTAGTATGCGTGTGAGTGTGTGTACTTGCTGGTCTCAACGAATGCACTGTATTCACCTGACTCCAACTGAAATAATGTATTTTATATTTGTGGAGTCAGTGGCAAACGGCATAGATCTATCAGTTTTTCCTCCTCTTCACATTTATTTTGTCATACCAGTGTAAATCTCAATTTTGGTATTCGTCACTATTGCCATGGTTACAGTGTCTAGCTACAAAATTATTATGTCAGTATAAATAGGCTTTTTATTTCATGTCTGATGAGATTACTCATCTTTATCGAATCTCAAGATTTTATCAGTAATGCTTCTGTTAATGTCAATTCTTTTACAATTTTTGCCCAATTTCATGAATCATCAAATAGAGTATTTTTGTAAGCTTGAGAAAGAAAAGCAACTGCCTAAAAAAAATGATTGATATGCAAAGAAAGGAAAATATGCAAAGGAACTAAATAGGGCCAGAGCAAGTAATGGTCCTGATGCATGGAGGTAAAAGGGCCCCAAGGCTAAATGGGATCATGGTTCTTAAAATTGTGCTGATGCCACTCTTTCATCTCTTTGCAGAACAAACAGAGTTAATAAAGGTCTACGTCTTTGTTGGCTTGGCATCTGATCACGTTATGTGGGCTGAACAATCAGACATGTTGTTCCAAAGAAGGATTTTCAGAATTAAGGCAGGAGCCTAGGCTTAAAAACACTTGTAGGAGTTGCAGGTATAAGGATGGAACTGTTTTCAAGCACTTAGGCATGGATATTAATGAAACAGCCCTGCTGTCAGTTAACAATTCCTCAGAGAAGTCTCACATCACATCCTCTAAAAAGCCTCATCATACAAAAGTGAAGGAGCGATGCACACAGAACAGTGATTTAAATGACACTTGCAGAAAGAAGTCTAGAGAAATGCAGATTGCATGATGGGCAGCCCTCCAAAGTTCAGCAGATACTTAAATCAAGAGCATTCTGTATGGATTTTTACTGAGAGTAAACGGTGATATGGTCATCTAATTATCACATGTATTTACATATATTGGGATAATGAATCTAAGGGTAAGGTTTCCTTCAGATTTTCATCTCTCAGTGGCATTTCATAAAACAAGAAATGGAACATAGATTTTCTTATGCAATCAGAATAAATTAAAAAAATTTGTTCCATAGTAAATAAGTTGCACGTCTTTAATCCTTAATACTTGATAATTATTCTTTTGGAACATGAAGATTCACAGCAAGAAAGCCATAAGGCTTATTTTCCTAAAAAGAAATAATAAAAGGTTTCTTTTTACGATAACCTAGTGAATGATGAGTAACATAAGCATGGGACTGGGGATCAGACTAACAGGGAGTATCAATAGAAAATAATGCATGTCTCCCCATTTCAGTTCCGCAATAGCTCTGAATATACACAAACTAGAATTGTTCTCTTTCTGTCACGTGAGATGGATGGAAGATATATTCATTTCCAAAAATGCTGCATGTAAAATTTCTTGATCACCCTCCTCATCCTCCTGTGTGATAAAAGACTGAGCCCCCCTTTTTTTAATGCTGAGCTAATGCACTTAAGTCAACAGAGGACACACTGTTCTTTAAATTTAAGAGAAGCTTTAGATGCCTTTTCTGCCATTGTCCTTAGGAGCAGTATCTTTACAAGAGTTTTTAATGTCCATGGTTCTTTAAATTGATAATTACAACTTGTAAATTCTTCAACAAGCTAATAATCTTTACATCAATTCATGGTAGAGGTCAAACTGGAAATGCTTTGACTCTGTTATATATACATGGTTGTTTCCTTGTAAAGATCATTATTCCAAGGTTACAGCCATGTAATGAGTGCAATAAAAAAACTCTCCTTAGGAAATCTCATTTGTATTACCACCATTTATATAGTGATTACCAATTGAACAATATCAAGATGCTAAATTTCACCAAAAAGTATCTTGACTATATAAAATGAGCAAACACATGTATACAAACATAAACAATTAAATAAACCGAGGGAGGTAGACTAGTATAACAGGGAAGGCTGTTCCGTCCATGAGCACAACAAACAAGTATTTTAGAATCTCTACAGGGTTCCAATTGACCCACTACTAACACTATGTTTGGAACTAGCATATTTTGTATTATTCAAAGTATTTTATGGCCTGGTGTTAAATCGCACCTGTGCCCAAATTAGAAAACAAAAAATATTTACTTATATTATATATTTATATAAAAGAGCTTTAAAACAAGCACTTACCTCTCTAGCTGCATGTACAGTGAAGTAACTGGTTGTCAAAAATCCTCAATGACCACAAGAAAGACTCGAAAGTCATTTTTAATTTTCTAAGAATCTCCTGCTGTGTGTTTACATTAGAAGGCTGCCAAGATTCTGTTTAATAGAAAGTAATAGAAAAAGAGCTAAGATGAGAGGAGAGTTCATTATAAATTGCTTTTACATACCAATGGCATGGAAACAGAATGTATTACAATTTTTTTACCGGATTGCAGGCATCTGTTTAGAAAGAAAACTCTAACATTTGATTACTTGTTTGCTATGGACAAGACAGATACATGCCTTCAATTTTGTATGCCTAAGGTCCTGTCTGTTCTCTGACAATAGCAAACTACCCTGTGGCATTAACTTTGCACCACTTATTTTCAATTATGACTTCATCTTTTTTTTTTAAGGGTCATTGCCCTGTATGATTGTCATAAAATACCCTTGTCTTAAAAACAGTATCATAATCATATTACTCTAAATAGTTATGCTGCTTGGCAAAGCTTTATAATTTGGCAATAATTTTAATGCTAGACAAAAAAGTTTTGTTTTATCTTTTCGAATGGCAAACGTTGCACTTTAAAGATAGAAAAGCTCCTGTATATTTTAGGTATACAAAGCAGTCATCCCAGGTGCAAATAGACATTTATTAGTTAGTGCTATCATTTATGCTCAGCAACACCACAAATTTTCAGCTGAATCAGACATAATATATATATACTTTATGTGTTCCAGAGAAAAAGACCAGTACTTGAGGCACTTTATGAATTACTAGAATATTTGTTTTGTAATTTAAAAACTGAGAAAATATTTTTGATGCCAAAAGATATGGCGTAGAATAATGTTTGGGTATACATTTTATTTTCAAATGTAATTATTTTTAAATGTATTAGAGCACTGGTTTTATGTAGAGTCATAAAACCAACATCTGGGTATATTATTTATGCTGAATCTATAGATCACACTGTTGCATGAAGACATCTGCAGTCTATGTAGACATATTACCATGTAGTTAATACAAATTTTAATTTGCAGCCATTATGTCCATGTTGCATGCTTTTGTTCTGTGTTACAAACTAATCATAAGAATTACCTGCTGACTGTTTTATTTGATTTCTGTATTTGTTAAAACACCAATGCTTTGAACTGATCATGTTTTTGGTGATGCATGTCATTGACGTGAAAGCTGATTCATAGTATGGCAGTGGGATGCTAAATACAACATGTTTATTGAAAATACAATTTTGGTGAAATCTGGAGCTTGAGCTTGCTACAGTTTGACATTAGTCATAATTTTCTGCTTTGCCTAAATGTGGCATTTTATTTTGGTCTGTTATTCCTACTAAATATGCCTGCTAATAATTATAATTATTAATAATATTATTATTATTATTATTAAACAGGATTTATATAGCGCCAACATGTTACGCAGCGCTGAACATTAAATAGGGGTTGCAAATGACAAACAAATACAGACAGTGACACTGGAGGAGAGGACCCTGCCCCGAAGAGCTTACAATCTAGTAGGCTATAAAAACTTACCTTGCCCGATATCCCATGCTAAATAATTTGAAGCCTTGGGTTACACATTTCTATTTACATTGAGTGCCATCTTTTACAAGATGATAATTCTTCTAGAAAGACAAGAAGGGTTACAGAACAAAACAAATGTTTTTGAATTATGTACATACTAATATAAAGCTAGAATACAGCTAGGGAGTAATAAACAGTTCTGTGTTTAGGTACCATTGCTCCACTATCTAGAACACAAGTCATTACACTTGAAAAGAAAACAAACTTGTGGATGAAAAAATTAAAATGTTCTAAACTCACATTTCTTGTTTGTTTTAGCATGACTGCCCCTGCGCACAAGAAAAGGGTCATAAGGTGGCCCCAAACAGCCCTGGCTTAAAAGCCCTGATCTCAACCCCACTGATCATCTTGGTAATTAATGGAGATGTCAATGGGAAAATAAGGTTTTCTTTTCTGGTACTTTTCCTCTCAAATTTTCTTCTTCTTCTTCTCGCTAAATTGTGCCACAAAATTTCACAAACACACTTATTCTTGTAGAAAACCATTACAGAAGAGTCAAGATTGTTATAGCTGCGAAATAGGTGGCAGTGGCTGGAAAAAAAGCATAATTTTATTGACCATGGCTATAAACAAATGATGTCTACAATCCTTTGGCTGTTTATCTATCTATCTATCTATCTATCTATCTATCTATCTATCTATCTATCTATCTTTTCTTTACCTACCTACACACATTTAAATGAAAATTCAAATTAACCAGTTCTTTAAAAAGTGTTTATTTCTCTGAATTAGCTAATCTTTACTAATCAATTTTGTCAGTTGATCTAACAAAAGCCTGGATACCTGAAATTTAGACGTTCTCCAAAAAAATCACACAGCAGCATACATAAACAGCAAAATTTGTTATGGCATTTTTTATAATTTTAAACTTCATACAGGAAAAATTCTGAAGGAGGAAGCTTACTTTCGAAGAAGAAACTGATCACTAGGGGTAAGGTAGATGCCTATTTTATAACCATTGACATGCAAATCAATCAGACACCATGAACATTCTAGTTGACTATGGTACTTTGAAAGAATATACCAAGCTCAGTTCAATGAATGGAAAAGGGTGGCGGAGGGCTGTAAGTTATGTTTAGCACTTTCCTAAGTTGCCTCTAATGTTACATTGGGAGCATAAAGCACAATTCAACATATGTCCCCACCATCATCTACTGCGAATTCATAGTAAGGTTACTATATTGTAATATATACATTTATATTCCAGTATATTGTTCCTTTAAATGTTTGTACAGAGTAATGACAATTTCAACAATTCAACCAATTGCTATTTAATTAAACATCTTTCTAACCTCTGGTGCTGGGAAAAAAAATAATTGAACTTTTCTAACAAAGGCCATAGCTTTTTAGTTGGAAATAATAACGGTCTATGATCAATTTTATTTTTACTTTGATTTTACTTTACATTTACATGTTTAAAATGGTCACATAATCTCTGTCTTTTTATTGTTTATGTACTGTCTTTGACATCCTTGTTTATGTACAATCTTGCCATGACAAATTATTTACAGAGTACTATGGATAAGCTAGAAAAACAGCAGTAGCTGCCTGTCTTGTTGCTCTGTCTACATGAAATTTCAGCCCGAGCCATACAATGATCCAATTAATCTAGAAAGCCTATAAAATGCTGTAAATAGATAGTGATACACATTTAAAATGAGCCTTTTGCCCCCCCCCCCCTCTTCAGCAAAAAGAAAAATTCAAAATAGTATTAGGTAATATCTTAGCTTAACTACAAAAAAAGTTTTTTGTTTTTTTATAATGGTTTGCCAACATTTTCTCAGGAGAGCACAAACAATCGAGTTGAAACAGAAAGTTTAAAACACGACCAACTCACAATGGACCTGTCTATGGCCATTATTAGAAAATCAGCATGGTAAGTAGCTGATGTGATCTGATTAATTACCTGCTCTCATCACATTATACGGCCATAAGTATCTACTGCTAATACCAGTGATATCAAAGCAGCACTTTTTAATATTTATATGGTAATTACCCATCTGCACAATGTAAACAACTGCACTGCAGCATTAGAGGTTCTTCAACCATTACCAACCAAGGAAAATTATGCCCGGACAGCATTTGTACATTTACATTCCCCAGTTACTGTTACAGTGATTGCTATTTATCTAAATTTGCTTATATGAATTTTAAAAGTAATAAAAAAAAGCAGTGCCAATAGAATTTAGGGATATGCTGCTATTACCTGGTAATATCTTAGGATCAGATATTATGAAAATACATTGGCAATACACAGTGTATGTAAGTGAAGGCATATTTAAATTTATGTACTGAAAAAGCTAGAATAAGTTTAGCACCCATGCAAATGTTAGATACGTTTTTGATTATATATGCTGGTGATGTGACCTCACATTACAGTCGTAAGGGTAGTCTATTTAGATGCAGAGGACAAATCATTTTGGAAATTAAGCTTGAAAACTTTCCTGAGAATCCAATAGCCATTTGTAAAGTGTTAAAGCAATTTAAGCAAACAGCTAATTCATTGTAACCTCCCCTGCTGTGCACTCCTGATACAGTTAACAGGTCTTAGTCTGCAGTAATAAGAGCTACATTTTGGTTCTAGGCTAACAGCTTAAGCATTAAATGAATATATCTTCTGATAAAATGCAGGTTTAACATGAAATATTGGGATTCCATACAACTTTTTTTGGATTCTGTAGGCTTTGTTACAGCACCCCAATGCTATCATCATCTCTTTTTAAAAAAGACACTTATCTGGTCTTTGCAAAAAATTAATGAGATGATTGTATTTTAGTGATGAGTGACAGAACTAAAAAATTATGCCTAATGGCAATACTGCCCTGGTACACTCACATGAATTTAATTTGTTTGTCTTTGGCCTTGTATTTCCCTAGTGCGTTCTACCTATTTTTCATGATAACTATAAAACTGAGAAAATATAGACATGTTTTTATTGTTGCAAATGAATACACCTACCATTTTATCCTCCCCCATTTTTTTGTTTATTCTGTTAATTAATATTTTTATGAAGACATTAGGGTGAAAAGAAAATGCTTAAGGCTATAGTTAATGATTTTAGGTATAGTGTTATGCTACAAAAATTTTTAAAAAATGGTGAAAAATAAAATTAGTAGAAAAGCAAATAAAAACAAATCAAAACCTCCTCCTTTCATACCAGTTTACTAAAAAAAAGTCTGTACCACTTGAACACTGTAAAACGCAAGTACATTTATTTAAATATACCAACGTATACTCCCTATGTCATATTTTAAAGTGTTTACAAGCTATAAAGCATCAACATAAGGAGTATTGTTAAAAGGCAATTAGCATACCTACAAAGGAATTATATATATAAACTAACCGTAAGATACAAAAAATTTCTAAAACCTCCCCTGGCCAAAAAACAAAACAAAAACCCTACATCATAGGATGGCTAAACAGGTCATGGAGATAGATAACTTTACCACTGTTCAAAACTTATGCATACTTAAGTATGACTATTTTTAACTGCCTGCTCATTTGCCTGTGTCTCCTTATACACAGGCAAATTTTCACACATGTTAACAACAAGCAGTAGATGGGCTTTATAACAGGAACTCATTGACCTCTGTAGCCTCAGGCGTTGTGTAGAAGTTCATCCTTAATATTTACCTTGGAAACACTAAAGTCTATATAGTTGGTTTACAGCAGCTCAACTTCCCCTTCTCCACTCTCCTACCAGCAATTCAGCAGCCTTCTGACGTAGACTCCAATGTAATCACAATAAATGTGCTGTAGAAGAGGAAAACAAGATGAGCTGAGCTGCTGAGAAGAGGACTTTGACTACTTTCATGTTTTGAATTTGAGTATAAAATGTTTTAAATTAATAAGTTAAAGCAGGAGGGCTGTACAGTGTTGTCCTTGTCCATAGACATAGTGAAGAGAAGAGTAGAAGTTTCCTGCTGCTTTCTTCCAATGGTAAACAATAGCAGATTTTAGCAGTTATGCAATGGTAACATTTTCAGTCAATCAAGAGAGATTGTCTTTGGTGTGTACAAAAACTTAAATCCTAGCAAAAGCATGGGAGGCAGTGTTGAAAGCTTGCTGCTTTAATGTATGAAAGCCAACTTAATATCTTTATTATGTGCGAGGTGTCTCATTAGTATAATGGAGACTCATCTATCAGTGACCTGTAATCAACTTAAAACCATTAAAAATCAAATATAATAATTTTGCTAAAGGACTACGATATAGTCATCACACATTTACAGTATTGCTTCTTTCAACAGTTCTACCAGAAAAATCCCAATAACACCTTTACTGCTGTATATGGCTAGATAAAGGCAAGATTGAAAAGGGTCTTTATTATGTGAATGTCAATGCTTTATATTACGGTTATATCATATGAACTACTTTTGAGTCATATAAACTACGAAATTATCCAGATGGGCAATGCTCATTGACTTCACGGGCTTACAGTGCAATTGAATTGATGACTAACATGCATTTGCCTTGGCTACGCAAATTAATTATTGGGAATTGTAAACAACAGCTAAGTCAGAACCGAAGCACTATTTATTTGTTGAACACTGCACATTTGAATTTCACTGGGATGTATATTATTGATGTCTTAAAGCAGAATGTATTCACATGCTTCCATAAATCCAAAATGTAAGTGGTTTAAGCTTCATTTTATGATAGAAGGTGAACACATGCAGATTGTTCCTTTTCGTCCCAGAGGCCAATTGTGCATCCAGAACTGCTGGTTATTAGCACAGATGTTGTCTAACATATAAAGCCATTCATCCAACCTGCATACTGATGTTTTCTCCTTGTGCATAACAAAATCAGTAATGTACAATATTATATTGTAGAGTATATTGACCAGTCTTACTATAACTTGAAAGGATGTCATCTAAACATCTGCAGGAAGATTGAATCATTTTGCTAAATAATTCAATGTAAAATTTCTGCTAACATCTTCTGATAACATCATGGCAATCGCTCAAAAAATTATACCTAACCTTTAACAGTCAGGTGCACATGGCAAAGGACATTTTCTAGCCCATGTGGTAGCTAGATGGATAAAACTAATTACACTGTTGCAACAATTTGATTTCAAAACAGAATTTTTAGTTGCATACATTTAAATAGAAACCACACTACCCCGTCAAGGCCCTTTTGTAAAGTGTGGTACCTCAATTTACAAGAGCTTTCATTCTGGAAAAATAAAATTGGAACGGGTATGTCTGGAGGATGTCCAGCAAAACACAATGGCAGCTGAAGACTAAATGGCAAGTACTAAAACAAATTATAACTAGCCTTTAAAAGCAAGGTGCCCAATTACTAGTCCAGCAGAAAGCCAAATTACACTTTCAGCAATTTACTTTAAGGGGATTTGGTTACAAACATTTTGCATACATATGGCTTCCATATATATCTGGGAAGCAATCGCCTACCAATATACTTATATATTACTGACAGGTAGAGTCGCTCCCCTGGCTTAGAAATGCAGTGTTTGTGCCAGCCAGGGTATGCTAGAATGTCCTCATACATCCTATAAATTTCAACATGCCTTGCCAATTTTTTCTCCTACCACTCAACTCCCAACTCTTGTCTAAATGTATGACCTAAATAGCCGGGAGCTGTATTAAAAACATTATTATCCAGCCATCAAATGTGGGTGTACTTCTGCACCTATAACCATAGGACGATGTAGAAAAAAAACTACTCTAATGCAGAGTGATATTTGACAAACAAAACTTCACTGCTTGAGGTTTTGCTTACCATAATTTTCCTGCTCCTGAAGCCAATGAGGACTTTCAGGGCTGTGAGGTTCCACACCAAACATTAGGTCTTTAGTTTTGCTTGTGTACACATCCTTGGAAATATATATATCATGTATTAAGGTAAAGAATAGAATATTTAACAAATAAACATTTTTGAAACTGTGGGTATACATGCAGATGAAATTCGATGCTTTTCTGAGTTTTGTACATTTTTTGAGGTAGGTGATTTGCATGTCATCACCAACATTCTAATTTCTTTTATCTCAAAAAAATAAATAGCATCCATGTCTAACATTAGTGTAACATTATGTGTATTTAAGTGGAACACTAGCCACAAATTTTCTAAGGTTTTTACTCTTTGCAAACTATATTCTAAACAAAATAAAACAATGTTTTAGTTGGATTTTCATTTTAATTCAGAGTTTGTAGTAACAAAAGTGACGCATATAACCTTCCGTACAAGATCTGGGAAAACAGCTATAAAAGGTAACAAACCAATTTAAAATTAATGGTAGAATAGACTATGCCTGCATTTTACAGCTCATACCGTACCAGCTCGAAAAAAAAATTCCCTCTCCGCTGCGCCTACTGTTTTCATCGAGTAAACTAATTTACAAAAAATATTTTCTGCCACCAGAGAATGAAAAGTATGTATTTCATATAAAGGTCTGGTAAACGTGAAATATTACATTAGGTAAAAATCTGCTTATACCACCTAAAGTATCCTTTTTTCAAGCAAATATTAAAGTATATCTGTGATCAAATAATTTCATTTTGTATTAATTAGGGTACATTTAGAACCTCTGTTAGGTTTTTATGTCTGGATGACTGTCTATGTCACTGCAGAAATACTTTCTCTCTCTTTCTGTCCTGATAACCATTAACAGGGAGGACAAAATCCAAAATTTGAATATCCGACTTATTGAAAATGTCAGAAAAATTCCTTGCACACAAGAAAACAGGAATATTTTGAGATTGCCAGAAATGTGAACAAATCAATTTGTATTGCATTGCAAAGCACTGTTGCCCTAACATATTCCAAGCAATGAGGTTTAGGGGTTGCTCATGCAGCTTACAAGATGGGAAAAACACAAAATGCTATTTAGGTGGTGTTTCTCCTAAAACTGGTAGATTGAGCTGAGATTAAGTTTTGTTTAGAGATAGAACAACACCCCCTTATTTTTTTTTGTTTAAAATAAATGAAATGTTTTGCATATCTGTTCTTCAAAATGTTTATTCAAAAATAAAATGTTTGAAAATAAATATTTTATACTAATAGATATTTCATATAAAAATATACTTACCACTTGCAGCTTGCAAGGAAATACTACTCCAAGTACTCCAATTAAAGTTCCACATTTGCAGCTCAGAGTTGGTTGCCAGGAAAACCCAGCAATCTCGATTTTTCTCAGACTGAATGAACATTCACGAGCCTGTGCAGAGGATATTTCACCCTGGCCTGGCCAGTCAAGATGAAGATAATCTCCATGAAGAAAAGAAAATGGTAGAGCCCTGCAACAAGCAAGAACAGATGGGTATTAGATGGGTTTAGTTCTACTTTAAGCCTAATTTACTACTGCACTGTATGTGTTATCTGTTAAATATTATGCTTAAAGAACTGGATACCAAACTACAATCATGCAGATAATTAACTCTTTGGGGGAACACACTATAGCTTCTATTGGCAGAGACCGTACCCTTCTCCATTCATAATTTGGGTATATTCTGCAAATTAGCTACCTTTCACACCTACTGTGGAAAACTGGACAGTTGGTCACTTGCAGGTGCATAGCAAACTGCTGCTGGGAGTGGCAACTTGCACCGCAGATAAAACATTTGCAGTTGCATTGTTGGCCATTGTGCAGCGGCCACATACCAAAAGTGATTGGTTGCTTTCTAGAACTGTACCATGTTCCACTGCAGCAACATGCACAAAATGGTTTGCAATCACTTCGGGTCACTGAAATTGGAATGGTTGGTACCGCAGCTAAGTAGTTGAAAACTGTGGCTCACCATGGGTCCAAAATGGCCCTTAAAAAATTAACTGTGTTTGTTAGTCTGGGCTTACGCTGTTGATGACATAAATTTGTCTAGTCTAGTTGGTTAAACAGGAAGTGATGAGGCAGGAGATAATAGAAGGCAAGAAGACAAGAAACATGGACGACAACGAAATGGAGGATGAGCAGCCTTGTCCTAATACCCTGACTCAACAATTCCATCTGGACCAAGGTGGAAATATACAGAAACCTTCAGAACTAAAGTCCCAGATTTAAATCAACAAGTAACAATTGTGTATAATTTTGAATTTTAGAAAACAGTTCAAGATTATTGGCTTGTCTTAATATAAATTCAATATCAATAAATATCATAAATATCAATAGATCCACTATTTTCATCTGTGCCTATTGCTCTACATAGCTATTTTCTACACATTTTTAAAGCTGGCATTCAGTAAAGCTATACCAACCTCCTGTTATTCTTCAATCTCTTTCTAGACCTGACCCTTTAAAATAAGCAACTCCTAGTACATTGCTCCTTCAACAGAAGTCAAGGAATAATGTTTCACAAGGCAACACATCTCACCTATACCACACCAATATGCATCAGTTCCTCCTTTCCTGGGTCCAGCAGCAGAAGAATCCTCTAACTTTTATCTGGATCCCCCTCAGCAAGATGCTTCCTACCTGGAGAAAAAGCAGAGCACTCAGGAAATTCACTCCCAACATGTGAACACACCACTGAGCAAACTAGCAGACCTGCTGACTTCTGGCATCATCAACAAAAGCAGACAGAAGAAATCCATCCAGAGTTTAGAAAAGATTTGCAGAGTGCTGAAAATGTAAACATATAGACAGCTTTCAGCCCAACTAACCAAAGAAATGCTACAAAACTGCAATTTGGGACACTCCAGCAGAAAAAGGGAACAAAGATATAAAGCTATAGTCTACAAACTTGTAAAATTCACCAAAAGGCATATTTCCCTCATAATTTCTATAGCATTTAGATATAAATCCTGTATACATTACAAGTTTGCTTTGTTAAAAGGCTCACTAATTACTTTTTGGAGAACATTTTATTATAATGTTAATATATTTTATTACTTATGTTAAGCATGGAATATTTTTATTGCTGATCTTTGATGTTAGTTGTGTGTCTGTTAAAGCAGAACTAGAACTATCAATACTCACCTGTCCCTATTCTATATTCAGCACCGCCATCTTCCTTTTTCTTTTCCACATTTTGATCTTCCGCCAATTTGATTGGCCAGACTGCCCATGCAGGCACACAAAAGTTCTTTTATTTCAAGGGAAGCTGGAATTGTCGGGTATCTCTGAACTTTGACAGCTGGGTGAGAATAGTTGTTTCAGAAAGGACGTTAGCCGACCTTAACATCTGCCTGATCACAAATTTTCGAAGTGAGATTTTAAGCTGATCAACTATCTTTATAACATAGGCACTTACTAACATGTATGCAGAACAGAGAGGTCAGGGGACAGTCATCACTCCTTATCGACAGCCTGTTTGTATTTCTCATGATAGGTTTACTTTGATGATAATAAAAAGTGGATTCACTGAAGGTATTATTTATTTATTATCCTCAAACTCTTTTGCATGTAAAATCATATTTTAACATTTCTATTATACTATATAAGCCTTTCTTTGAGAATGGGTCATGAACCCGTTTGCTATGGGCTGCTGCTTGTCTGCTCAGCTGCCTGCCCTGCGCTCTGATAGAGATTGAGTTTTATTTAAAATACAATCTCACAAGAAAATTTACCAAGGTTTTTTAAATTAGCAATGAAAAGGTTAATCCAGTAGACTATTCTGTCTGCATTCCTTTGGAAAAGATGGCCAAGCCAATTTAAAGCAATGGCACATAACGAAGCAAAGAAAATATGTAAAAGCTATTTTCTGGAACAGATTAACTTTCTCTGAACAGTTAAAAACCCTTGAATTCTTTTTATTTAGGTGATCAATAGAAAATATTGCAGGAGATTTACATATACCGGTATGTAGAGGTGAAATCCTATAGTATTCCTAACCAATGTGTTTCAACTAACCAATTTCTAGGCTACAGGGCAAACAGGGTAAAAAAATAATGTTTCCCCCAGGGGTGTGGTGAATAGTGGGTATGGCTTCACTGTGCTCACATAGGAGGTAATAAAGGCATACTTAAATAAGAGCTGAGCCTCCTAGTGGTAAGAATAGATCAGCTGGGACAAAAGCTGACAGTTAGTGTATTTACTGGGGGCTCAGTGGTATGTGATGTAAGATTCAGAACTTTGCTACAGCTTTTGTGTACAATGTTAAGTGGAAGTTTAATAGAAATCTGAGTGAAATAATAAAGAATTTCTCAGCTCAAAACACTGTCCCCCAGACACTGTATCAGTACATAGGAATTTCTGAACAGGCTTCATTTGCATGCAGAGCACACTAGGAAATTCACCCCACACAAGAAGCTCAGAATACATGACTAAGAGGACAGAAGGCAAATAGCTATTAAAGGTAGACCGGGACAACATAGATGAGTACAAGTGGGCTGGATGATACTTTTAGTCAAACAAGTAATGAGGTGGGATCAAGATGAAGCTACACATGCTTGTTGTGTGGAAAGGAAGGGAAATTAAACACATTTGTGCAGGAAATTAAACTAATTATTTTTTACACAATAAAAGATTATCTACAAGTGTGCAAAAAGAACAGTAAGGCCAAAGTTCAGCTTTATAGTGTTGCAATGCTACTTTGGAATAGCAGAGAAAATAATTTATTAATCAATCTTTACTTGTATAGAAATCCATCTCTGCTATTTAGCATTACTCTGCAGTGTGGTTAAATGCCAGCCTCAGTATTTCACCGATTACTTCGTATGACATTAAAAAACCAACTAAAAGATGTTGTAGATCATGGATAGGAAACACTGAAAAAGTGGAGCTCTATCTAAATACCATGGAAAAGTAAACCAGGGTGACACACACATTTTTAAGGAGATAACCTAATTAAGTTCCATTAAAAATTAAGGAAGGTTTGAAGAGAGTCCTTGTTCTCAGCAGAAATCTACCACCTCTCAAAAAAAACTCCCCTTGGAAAAAATTTCCCAATCTCTAGGAAACCCCTCCTCTCCCGACTAATAACCTCCCCACTACCCCCAAGAAAACCTCTTTCTAACTTTATCAGCAACAATATTCTCTGGAATTTCCACTGGCAGTATGATTTGAGGTCTAATGGGAAGTAGAATACTTTGCGTTTGTGGGCATCAAGCTGGGGTCATGACCTACCCACCACTTGACATATGCAAATTTAAAGGATCTTCCAATTGTGGTCAGCATGGTTACAATGGCCAGTAATGATGGTTTTAGAATGTTTTTTTTTATTCAGCCATTTCTCATTGTTGGAGATGTATGAGTGGAGTTAGTTTACTTTGCTACAGTGCAATATTGTTCTACATTTCTGTGGATTGCAATGTGACAAGCTACAAATTAGGATTTATTTCTTTCCCACTATGTTTACAGCTAAGAGATTTTTTTAGAACTTCCCCTCTCATGGTTTAAAAGAAAAAGCATGTGTTTCCCCTAATATTCTCAACAGGATCTTTTTGGTGCATAAAAAATGGGTGGCCATGAAAAGGGGAGAGTGTTTTCCCCTACATTTCCTGTGCATTGGAAACTTGATGGCCAATATATCTGTATGTGCATAAAAAAACAAAAGACATAGGTGAAGAAGGTGAAAATAAGTGAAATAAGTGACTAAGGTAATAAGTCATGCTGGTACTACTGGCTCGAGGGGGGCAATATGCTGGGAACCTTCTGTGTCTGCGAGGGATAGGGAGCTATAATATAGGATTGTTTTTGTTTCTCCTGCATGTCCAGCAACCTGAGTGTGCCCCCTGTCACAAAAGTCACAGCTCGCCCCTTTATCTTTCATATATGAGGGGGTGCTGAGAAGTTCCTAGATTTGCCCAGAAAAAGGAGATGAAGAGTTATGAAACAACACTTTTATTCAACATATCCCCCCCTGAGAGTGATGCATTTGTTACAGCGTAGTTGGAGCTTTTCTAGACCGTTCAAATAAAAGTCCTTTTATTTGCTCTCAGCAGCATCTTTGACGTCAGAAATGTCCTCAAAACGTTGCCCCTGCAGGTGTTTCTTCAAATTCGAGAACAGATAGTAGTCCAAAGGGGCCAGGTCAGGTGAGTAGGGGGGATGGTGGACCAATTGAAAACCCAGGGTGTTCAATTTGGCAGCCACCAGGTTGGATGTGTGTGCAGGTGCATTGTCCTGCAAAAAAATGATCCCTTTGGTCAACTTTCCACTGCGTTTCGTCTTAATTGCCTCCTTCAGCTGGTCCAGGAGGTTAGCATAAAACTGTCTGGTGATACTAGAGCCCTGAGGTAGGTAGTCCACCAACAGAATATTGTCTTTGTCCCGGAAAATGGACGCCATGACCTTTTTGGACGATTTCTGGGTTCCGAACTTCTTCGGCCGCGGAAACCCGCTGTGGCGCCATTCCTTTGACTGTTCCTTGGTTTCAGGATTAAAGATGTGAAGCCAGGTTTCATCCTCAGTCACTAACCTAGCCAAAAAAGTCCTGTGCAGCTTCAAAATGGGCCAAACCGGCTTTGGATGCTTCAATCGTTCCTTCTTCTGATCACTGTTCAAACATTTCGGCACCCAATTTGCTGAACGTTTGTTCATGTCTATGATAGTGGGGATGACAAACCCAACATGCTCCCGTGAGATGTCAAGTATCGGGCTATCTTTTTTTCAGATATTCGCCGGTCCTTAATGATCAGCTCAGGGACAGCATCGCTGGTTGCCGGGTCAGTTGAGGTTGGGGGGCGCCCACTGCGGGGCTCATCTTCAACGGTGAAATGCCAAGTCTTGAAACGAGATATCCAGGTTTTGACAGTCCTGTAGGAAGGCCACCTCTCCCTCAGTGTTTTTGACATCTCAATGTGAATGTCCTTTGCTTTCCCTGCAGAAACAAAAACTTCATGACCCGTAACTCAATCGACGTGAAACTTGCTTGTGTCTCTGCCATCACAACTTCTCACTAAAAGAAAACACTGTTTTAAGAATCGCAAAGACCTGATATTTGTACAGTTACATACTAAGATATTAGGCTGCCATATGCCCCCACACTCATTTTTCTATTTCATCTGGAAGGGGGCAAAGCCAGGAACTTCTCAGCAACCCCTCGTACATAAAGCTTCTTAAAGAGAATGCTGTTGAGTGATTGACTTGAATAACAATGCAATGAAACTTGTGAATTTTGATAATAAGTTTCTCCACTGTGCATACATCTACAGAGGCCATCAGAGGGCCTGCTTAAGGACCATTTCAAATTTTCAGTTGACCACAGCATTGTACCGGCCGCTCCCCTTTAACTGAGTGGGGGCAGTTGGGAACCATTTTGTGTTCACGTGGCTGCAGTTACTGTTTTCTGCCTGCATGTTTCCTATTTCTCTTCTGGATGAAGAACCAACCAATAAAGTGGTTGTCAAATGTACAGTTGGCAGTGAAAACAGGACAGTAGCTGAACAGTGATGCTTGAGAGGCCTAAAGCTGATTTATATTTTTAAAGAATACATAAATACTTAAATGTGCACAGCCTGGCACATATTCTGAACTTTCCAGCAATAGGTAGATGATCCCTACATGATAGTGTAGATGATTCCAAATACCCACATGTACAATTACATTATGCCCAGCTTACCTTGAAAAATTAGATTCTGCATTAGAGAAATAAGCAACCATTTTTTTTCTGGAAGAGTTCTGGAAGTTGTTTCCATGCGGGTTCCTGCTTCAGATTTACTGTTACCTTATATATCTGTATATGATGTTACTGTAAGCTGTACTATATGTCAAGATCTGACATCATCACCCTAAAAAGTATGTATTAAATGTACCTGCTTGCAATAATTTCTATACAGCTGTGACAGATGCATTTTCCTCCCTTTGATTTTTTTCTTACTAAAGCTCATAACAGTATCCTAGTAACGATTTGCATTCTTTCTGCAACAATTTCTCAATGAAGCCAAAACAAGACAATTCTGAAAAGCCATGTTAAAGGTCTCTGTTTCTAAATATACTAAGTATGCCACCATATTGTTCCCATTATGTTCATGGTACTTGGTTGACTTGTATTTCCTGCACTCTACCAATGTTTATTAAACCTGGAATTTAGTAAAATGAATGTTTTGTGTAAATTTCAACTGAATAAGCAGTGAACAGATAGTAAAAGTTTTTTTTAGTACACAGTCTGATTGTCAGTCATTAAAATGGCCTATTACCATTTTATCTTAATCCAAAAAATGCTTGCAAATTTTTCTCCCAGAATATGTATCCATTAAACTTTGACATGCATATATACTAAAACACTTTGTATCAAACTCAGTTGAACTGTGCTCAGTATATTTTCAATAATTTCCCTTGTGTTTTCTCTCACCTACAATATGCTTTGTATAATTTATTAGAAATTAGTTTCATATGACACCAATTGTTATCTAAATTTATACAATAAAATTGATTCATAATTATTTTTACTGTAAAAAGGGTTATTTATACAAAGTTCTTGTCTTCAAAGACATTTAAACATTATTTCAAGCAGATATCTTCCCCCTCAAAATGGTATATGTGTGTGAAAGTGTGGGTATTGTCACTGCTTTAAAAACAATTGCCCTTTTCTCAACCTTTGTACCCCTAAGGACCCCTTAAATAGCTTTTGAGGTCTTATGGATTGGTTATGTTACTACAAGTCATGGTGTAAAGTGTGATCAGTAAGTTTCAATAATGAAATACTAAAGAAGTACTTATAAAATTGAATTAACAATTACCAGAAACTAATTTTAGATGGTGAAATATAGTTCCCCTTTTATTGGTGCCCAGAAAAAAAAGAACATATGGTGAAGAACAGCAATTTTTGTAGCGGGATTTTTTAGGCCAATATCAATAACATATATGATAAAAATAACAAAATTTTATTTATATTTACATTAAAAGGCTCATTTCCAATACATAAAACCACATAATAACCATTAATATTACACACAATAATCTCTCCTTTCAAAGTGTCCCTGTGATGGATACATTCTGGGTTATTTCTCTACGCGTTTCGCGGAAATATCCGCTTCCTCAGGAGAGAGTAGAGAGAATCTACAACTATAAAAAAGATTACATTGTTATCATCAATTAAATTATTACTACATTAACAGAAAAAATACATTAAACTAAACATATTATAAATCTTCTTCCCCTTTTATTGGTAGTCAATATTGAAATACCAACCCCCTTACATTGAGGGTCAGTGGAAAAGTGCCATTTACATTGGTGTTTACTGAAAAAGTGCCCCTTACATTGGTGGCTAGTAGAAACATTTTCTATTAGTGGTTTGTGGCAAAAGAAATGCTCCTTTATAGACACCTAAAAGATGGATTGGTGTCAATGGACACCTGCCTGCTTTTTGCAGAACTATGTACCATTGGATAGGGGATTGATTTACCACTGCTCAATGCTCATGGAACTCTAGCAAACTTTTAATGAAGCCTGGTTGAGAAAGGCTGACTTAGACACATTTGGCCTGGATATATCTGTTAACATCCATTACCTCTGCTTTGCATATTAGGAAATGTCATGAATTTCCCCAGAAGAAGGTAAACTCTTAATACATGTGAGGAGATGTAACTTTATTGCCAGTAAACAAGTATTTGCATCGATGAGCACTGGGGAGCCAGCAGAAGCAAATATGGCTGGAACCCCCTAAAAATCAAAGGAAACTTAATGGTTAACTATCTCCCGATCCTGTATTATCTAACGGTCAAAATCAAACCAAGCCAAATGATTCTAATATTCATCCGTTTATAAACCCAGCAAAAATTCTTGTATTTTAAGAAGAAAAAAAAATCTAGACATGCATTAAAGAGATTGTACTTGACAAATAGGGGGTGATGAATGTGGTTTTTATTTAGTGACCACTTAATAATTATCCCCCTATGCTTTTTGTGTGTGTGTACAAAAGTAATGCAATGCTAATCCATTATATTTAGAAAACAAGCTGGGATGATGGTGCTTAAAAAAACAGGTTATTTAAAAAATGGATCAGCAAGACAAGTCTCTCAACATGATATTTTTGAAGAGCTGTATATGTATTTCTGCAGGTATCGGTATGAAGATTTATTTTCCTAAACCATATTAATTGGCTTTTAAAGCCTCATCCACCTTTGGATGTCTGCAATACATACTGGTACAGTTATGTCTGTTTAGACCTACTGGCAATTTCTACATTTGGACTACATCCAGTGGCATCTGGCATCTTGTGTTGCTAAGAGGATGCACAAAGACATGAAATTATTCACATTAAGGTTCCATGTACTACTTTCCAAGAGATTTGTTTTGTAAGATTTCATGCCATTTTTTTAAAACTTTTTATTTTTTTTAGGATAAAGGGGATGCTGAGAATGTAAGCTGGTAGAAAAGTGTATTTGTTTCATTGTTCCACTCTATTTGTCTTTGTAGGTTTCAACATAAAGCAGTTATCACTAACACTTCCTAAAGCTATAGAGATTTTTCTTCTTTCATAAAAGGGAATAGACCCACTTCACTGTATAGTTCACCTTACACCTTGACATTGCCTTGTTCAGTTTCCCACTCCTCCGACTAATAGGAAACTACAATTCTACTAAAATTCTATTTTGTGATATTCTCTCTTGTAATATTTAGGGGTGCCACTTTATTTGCATTTAGGTTTAACATGGAGCAGTGTTGTTTTAATTTGCACTAGAACAACTTTGACAAATAACAAGGACATTTAAATGCCTACTAGATTTTAGCAATTTCGTATATTTAAAATTAAAAATATTGTCATAATATTTGTAATATTTTTTTTTCATCAGGAGATTAGTGAAATAAGTTTACTTCAATGAGCACCAGCTCATATCTTGCTTTTCTTGCTAAAGGAATGGGATACTTGCTGTTATAGGGGGTAGTGACAGAGCAGTAGCAATTAAGTATTGGCGAGAAGAGAATTCCCCAATCACAGCCCACGGATCAAACTCCTCCTGACAAGCTAAACATGAATTTTGTAATGTTTGAAGACGTGACACCTGCTCAGATCTCTCACACTCTAATTTTATTAAAAAAAGATGGTAGACTTTTAATGTCTATAAAGAAACATAAAGAAGAATTTCTGGCTGGTATAAACAATTTCCTATTGAATCTAGTTACATATTCCTAAATGTGCCTAATGTATTCTTCAAATCACATTGTTTTTTTTTCAGTACACTTTGTAACTCCCTGCATGGCAGCCAGGCTCTACTTTATTGTACAGTAAAGTCAATGTAACAAAGTCTGTTGAAAGGATGAGGGAAGAATTGAAAGTTGAATTAATTGGCAAGCTACATTTTTTTTACTATGCAATCAAAGGCTTTGGCAACTGTAACTTTCAAGCATGGTAAGCTGTATTTCCTTACTGGAACAGAATTGGGGGACATGACTGCTACAAGTAAGAGTTTATAAACTGCAAAACTGTCTGAAGAAAATACCAAAGTTTTACGTTTACCTATTCATATTTCACCTTAGTATTCAACTTTCCCTGTAGTTTTGCTTTGAGTTTATTGCAAAAGGAGTTATAGTTAGGGAGAAAAGAAAACTATAGTAGGCAGCAAAATTGAACAGACAAAACCAAATAGATCCTAGAACTAAGGTCTGTTCTATGTGTGCTATAAAGCTTAGGTTCAAGAATCAAGGTTACCATTCATATTTTAGGTAGAAAAAAATTTATCTTTTTAGGTATGTAAAAAATTTGGCATGTTCTCACAGAAACTAAATATTCAAAGAAAAGATAAGAAAAGGCATTGATGTGTATGGTTACAAAGCATGGTGTGGGCTAAACCTGCTATTAATATTAAACATGGTAATATTTTACACCTACCAGGGAAAACAAGTACTTAGAAACTATCTATGAAACAAATATAATCATTACTTTTACTCTTTGCGTCCATTCTAGGATCTCCAGTGTTCTGTGTGATTGCAAAATGTGATCTGAGGGATTTATGCCCTGAGCCTTTATCTAATGAAGGCTGGTATTCCAGAGACTAAGGTTATGTATGAACATTAGATTACGATAGTTGGAAATTAGCTTTTATGGCAATTTCCAGTGAGTGAGTGATGCACACACAGTGCTGTTCTGTTCTATTGGGGGAGAAGAGAATGGGGAAGGATAAATGAGTAGCACCCTGCTGTGCTCTCCTCTATTGGAGAGTACAGAGGTCCTCTCAGTCATTCATTGATCTGCAAGGACTGATTGATGAACTACATTGGGGGACCAATGTACAGAGGCTAGATTTTTACCCAAAACAATCACGATCATTCTACATACATGTGTATATAGCCTTAGTCATTCCTACCTGTACTAATCACATGAATTTATTTGTTAGACAGTTGTTGGTGATTTGGGCATATGGTGCAAGACTTTCATTTCCTCCTATCCGTCTGCTCCACATATGTATTTTTGTGAGCTACGTGTGGCTTTTTGTTCACTAAAAGTGATTTGAACCCTCTATGACTAATAAGAAAACATAAGAGGTGTAAGGCCTTAGTTAGAGCATGGTCATCAGATCTGGTCACTATTTACACAGTCAGACTGCAGTTTCGGGAATAGTGGGGGAACCTGTACCTTTGGAGCACTTTATTATAAAAGCCCAACTTATAATTATATAATAACTATTATATAATATAAAATAATTAATTCAAATAAATATAGTGCAAGGGAACACAATAGGCTCTATTTATAAAAAAAAATCCTGCAAAGCACATCATGGGTGTATCCTATGTTGAATGCTTTTTTTGAAAAATATAACTTACATAAATAGTAAGAACAGTAAAAAATGTTAGAACTCATCAAATATAACATAAAATTGTACCACAGTCATTACAGACGGGTTAGAGGTGGCATTTGCTGTGTGCTGAAAATTGCATTTCCTTCACAGTGGGCATTTAAATGATATGGCACATTATTTGAGTCAGAAATATAACCCTTCCTTGGTTGCTCAGTTTTTTTTAACAGGCACAAAGGCATACAGATTATTACACTAACTCAGCTTAGTTGCATTAGCACATAGAACATAGAGGGCTGAGGAATACACACAGTCCTCTCCTACTGCTCACTATTGACCACAGGCTCCATGTTGATCACTGTGTGTGTTGCTATGGGAATTTAGATCAGGTTCAAACATTGCATTAAACTTTAGTTTATGATTTTCATTTTCTTTTTAAATCAATGTCGCAATTTGATTGCAAAAGCTTTGTTTCTTATATTCTAAAAAAGGAAAAAAATGCTTGAAAGCCAACTGCCAAAGGCAAAAAAGCACTAAATAACCTTTAAACATTCAGGACTTTTATTGTGAAAGGCAATGACAATGTGAACTAAAATGACAGTATTAAATAGCATCAGATATTAAATAACTATTACAAACCGTACACTCCAATACCAGATAATACATCATATAATGAAATATCACAATATTCACAGTATACAATGCTGGCAATGTGTACCCCATTTACTTGTTACCTTGCTTTGTATTAACACAAAGAATTTCCGGTATTACATAACTTTGTTTATTTATATAAATAAATGAATTCATTTTTTTTTTTTTTTAGATTTCTCTTTTTTGCACATATATGGGAGCACATTTATACTAGGACTGCTGTATTTGGTCAACATCAAACAGCATCTTTTTTAATTTTGAAAATGAACAAGAATGTATGATGTGCAAAACATTAAATATATACTGTCACATAATCAAGGACCCTTCCTAACCCCTTTATGTTCAACTTTGTCCTCTCTCCCTTGTGGATCCTTCCTTGGTCTTTAGAAATTACACTTCCCTCTACTTTCGGGTATGGGTATATATGTAATTTGCTCCCCTGTAACAGTGCTTGGGCTTGTTATGTTACCAAGTGGGTGATGTAACCTGTCCCCCTGATTGCTGATATCTTTACCCTTCTTAGCGGTAACCCCGAGTCTGACTTGGGGTAGAAGAAAGTTGCTGAAAGTGATAACCACGAGTCGCACTCGGGGTAGGTGAACCTATGGAAAGTAATAGTAAATACAGCACTTACCTGATCCGCCGGTGTCCCGCGTCGTCCATCGCGGCGATCCCTGCCTTCTTCCTCTTGCGTCTTCTGCACACGATGAGTTACCGGTGGTGTCCCGGTGATGTTGGTGCGCGTGCACGTTGCAGGTGGGGCGGGGTGGGAAACTCAAAAACCATTTGTATTGCATTCAATACAAAATAACTGTATTGAATGCAATACATTGGATTTATATGTGTAAAAGCACTACATTGTTTTCAAGAACCTTTATTTTACAGTATAATAAAATAGTATAGGTATAATTTTTTTTTTTATTAAAAAAAATAAAAAAAAATAAAAAATATATATATACTTTTTAATTTATTCAATGTATTATTTTTACATGATTTTGTGTTTCAAACTTTATTATACTCATACTATTATAATATACTGTAAAATAAATTTTCATGAAAATCTTTAGACATATAAAACCAGAAAGTAATGAACTGCTAGGGAGGTTAATATCATTTTAGCACCCGCTCAACAAAGATAGCAAATGTAGCAAAATACATAGTCCTTTTTTTTTCTTATAGGTTCTGGGACTTTTACAATCATTCCAAATTTGCATAGATAGTTAGGCTCCTGGAATAATTGTACATATTATTTTTAAAGAAAATGCTGTGCTTAGCCCAATGTTATATAGGTAGCTTATCTTACTTGTTTGTTGGCACCTCTTTATTGTTTCAGCATGACTCTGTTCTTCTGCCAGCTTGCTCCCACAGAAAGTGAGTCCGGACCCTCTGCCAAGAATGACACTTATGATAGACAGCAAGCTTAGGGGCTCTGTTCACTAGTTTGGCTTTATAATGTGCTTAATAATTAAAATAACTTATGTGAACAGAACCGCCAATGATTGATGATAAACTCACAAACATACAACTTCAAGTCACGATTTCAGTTTTTTTTTCTATGTTCATTTTCTTTGATGCAGCTTTTTCACAGGGAGATCATAGAACAAGCCTGTGATCCACAGAGATTTGTGCAGTAACAGTGTCACTTTGTAATAGTTTCTCAAGTGGTGAAGATAATACTTTCCCAGATCAAGAAGCTAAGTAAGTTACATTTTTTTCATGCTCTCAAGCCCTGGCCATCAAATACTAAGTCTGTAATATAAGGTTTTTATTACCTAAAGTCCAACTGAACTTTCAATCAGATAAAACTATTCGAGGTGCATAAAAAGGAGTGCAAATTCCTTGGACCAAAATTACAAAATTTACAACTAAATGCTTGTCCAGTGTAAATGCTGTTAAGATTAACTATAAACTGCTGATGTGTTGGTACCTGGTGCTGATCAGGCTCCACAAATTTGTCCGTTTGGCTTCCGATCCTTGTTTTCAGGTCTAAGGACACTCTCTTTCATATTTATTAGAAGTGCCCCAAAATCTGAGGATTCTGGTCCACAGTCTACCAGCTGGCATAAATCGTCTTAGAAAGACACCTTTGCAAGGACCCTAAAGAAGCCCTCAGGCTATGTCAGTTCATTTTTATTCAGACTAAACAAGTCTTGACCAAAATGTGGAAAACTCTAATACCCACAGCTACCCAACTGAAGAATACAATGTTTTAGTACCCCTTTCGCTTTGCTTTGGGTTATCAAGAGTTTGGTAAATAAAGATTTTTTTAGGGTGGGAAATCTGATCTATGGTAGGTACATTCAAAGCCTTGATCATTTATTACAACGCAAAACGGCCCCCCTCAGAGTTCTTACGCTATGCCCATATCCATATATTTTTTTGTATGTTGTTGGCACCCATAATTAAGCTGGCTACAGCATGGAAATCTCTTAATATTTACCTCAGATTGTTATCAACAAATCTCAACTGGATAATGGTAAAAGACAAACTTACCTGCATTCTCAAGGACCCCCTAATGCCTTTGAACCTACCTGGAATAGATTGACTAATGTCTTTCTGTATAGGAATCTTCCTGGTATGGACCATTTCCTCCTTTTCTCCTTCCCACATTTTGCCGCCCCAGGATATATGTGTGTCTTCCCCTAAACGGTTATCTGTTATTATCATTCCCTTAACTTGCACTACAAGTTGTTGTAGATATAGGCTATTAATTTGTTTTTTTGGTTGTAATTATCATATTGAGATTAAAAATACAATGTTAAAAAAAATGGAAATAAAATGTTGTGGTACCTGATCAATGCAAAATTGTCTGCCTCTCCTAATGATTCTATGGAGATCCCTGGGTTCCAGTTCACATCACTTCAAACATTGATCCAGCTCTCTCCATAGTTTGTCCATGAGGTGTTGTAATTTTTCCTTTGTTTACCTATTTATTATTTATTAATATAAATAATAATGAACACTATTTATATAGCACCAATACATTATGCAGCTACAATTACAAGCCTATAATCTACTTATAATTTAAAGAATTAATATATTTGTAAGAACGCTTCTTACATGACAGCCAGTGATAAGAATGCTACCCTTACACATAGCCAAAATGATCATTGATGTCAGGTAAAATAACTTGATAGAAAAAATTGCGGAACCCTTAAGTGACTTAACCCTTTAATTAAGAACCCCTACTAATCTCTGGAGGAACCACTGACACTGAGCATTTGGAGACTCCATGTGATGATAAATTCCAGAGAACAGCTGCAAGAGAGTGCCTAAACAAGACTCTCCATGGCAGAATCACCAAATTTTTTTTAATGACAGCTGAAATAAATTTTCATACACCTTAATAATTAGTAAATGTCAGTAAATTAGGTGAGAATAGGTCAACATTAATAAAGATGTCAGCCACATTCTCAAATGTCAAAAGCTGGTAAAGCTCAACTAAACATTTTAAAGTAGCTAAAAATTTTACAATGGCATAAAACCAAGATGATGTTGTCTTTAGAAAGTAGCCACAGTCTAAATAGAAAAGCCTGTACCTTGACAGTATGATGTGTGAAATGCTCTGCCGACTGGTGACCCTGACACACCTCTATGCTGTTTTAGATCTAGAGCTCGTCAATCAGTGCATACTTTACAGATTGCGGAATTGTAGGTCTGGATCTGCAGATAGCAAGGGTCTTTTTCTGCAGCATATTGGCAAAGGTTTTCTTTCCACACTGTGGCTTCTTTTCTTAAAGTGTTTTTGATGCATCTAGAATGTATTTTGATATGCTGTTTTAAAAAGTTTACAGCATTAAGGAGTGCACAATTATCAATAAATCAAGAAACATGTCAACTAATTTGCCTCTCCAATCTAGTTGTCACTTTAGACACTGCATCTTTCACATTACAATATAATTGTTGTATGCTGGTACTCACACAAATGCATTAGTTCACATAACTAGCTTTTACTAGACAGAAACTATTTAAAAAAGAAACTTTAATCCACCAAAATGTGATATTTTTAGATGGCTAGTGAGTCGGATCATGGGTTTGGATTCCACAACAATTACATCACCAGCACCTTTCCCATCCACCTCTGTGCATGATAGGATTGTGACATTATAACTTAAACACAAACCCAGTACAAAGACTGGCACCATCCTAATAGTGCCCACAGCTGATCAGCAAAAAAGTTCAAGGATAGATCCCGAAGAGATGCTACCCAAACTACCCACAGATTGACAACAGTGCAGTGTTATCAATGCATAACGAGCAGCATTGTCATTATAGGAAAAGGAAAACTTAATAGACCAAATGGCAGGGTCAAGAGGTAATAAAACTATGATATAAGGGTGACTTACAAAATCAAAATCTGTTGTGTGAAAGTTTTTAGTTCCTGTATTATTTAGTTCTCCAGCATCTATCAAATGATGAAAGTTTTAGTGATATTATTTATATTAGTTTTCGGTAGTCTGACCTTTAAAGTTGACACCTGCCAACACTGCCTGTGTGTGGATAAAAGCATTGAAATTAATTTATTAAATTTGGGGATAATGTGAATATTTCCTTTAAAAAATACTGTGCAAAACAACGGAGCTACAAGCGTGATACAATAAATAGTCTCCAACTGATGTGTTTATAAAAGCCTAGCTAGCTGTCTAATATTGGGACCATGAATTTAATAGCCTGCACTTTAAAACTCATTTTTGTGGAAAACCCAAAATTCAGCCAATACTTGATTACTATATGCTACTGCTAAAGTAGTTAACATGACATTTTTGTGGCTCCATGCAAAGAGTTATGGGTGTTTTTCAATCTCTGCCTGCTTATGTTACCTTCATAGCTAAACAAAAATTGTCACTTATTCAACAAATATCTGAAACACAGCAGACGTATTACTAAAGCTCTATGGAAGACCAATAAAATATTGTAATAATGATAATATTTGCAAAATATCTGAGCTTAGGGAGATGAGCAAATTAATTGTAAGTGAGACCTAATTTACATAAAACACTTAAACTCCATATGAATGTTCATATTGAACTGAAGTGAGATCCTAAATAAGAATTTTTAGGATTTGCTTTGTAGTCATGACATTAGTGTACATACAGTAGCTGGTTGGAAAGGGAAGTAATACACCTTCCTAGCCAGCTGTGATATTCCATGTTTTAGAACCTGTTCCCTAGTCCCTTTCTTCACTTGGGGGAGCTATAAACAGGCAAAGCTCCCAACCAGGGCCAGTTTTATAGGGGCAATTGCCCATGGGGACATTCCATATTTGTAGTTACTTTTTTGCCTACCTTCTAAGAAATGTGTAATTTTTGTAAATTCAGTTCCTGCCTTTAATATATCTGTATGAAGCCGATGGTGGTAGTCATTTCATCAGTATGTGCCTGATAGTGTTTTCTAAGCTTGGAGATTCTGTTTTTATCACTTGCTGTGTGAACTTTTCTCAGCAGGATTTACAAGTACTTAAAATTTGTTAAGTATTTAGGACATTTCCTAGCACACAATTTTAACTCCTAGGCTTTTTCCTGGTGAGGTTGCAGCTGGGAGAGCTGTCTTCCAGACCTTTCGGGCCAAAGGATTTAGTATACTGCACAATCCTTCTCTATTGGGTGGACACCCTAAAGATGTTGGCTGCTTGTGATGTCCCATGTTGGCCCTGAGGAAGCGAGTTCCCATTAATGGAGGTGCTAAGTGACTGGCGGAGTAAAAAAAAACCCTTTTTCATGCTGTCCTGACTTTAAAAGACAGAGATCCATTACCACAAAGAGCCCTATTTTAGGTTTAGTTGCCCAGCCTGTGTTCTTCTGTTGAAAACCCACAGGCATCTGGTGCTCCCTCCACCTTTTATCCCATTCTCTATTCACTTGTGCAATATACCCATTTTTAGGTCTTACCTCCAAAATGATTATGCCTTAAAATGAATGTTTCTAGGACATACTCTGTGCTAAATGGTGTACCGTCTTCTCAAGTCAGAAACTTAGGAGGAATGGACAGGTAGAAGGTCATACTACAGACTTTATTAAAGTACACATGCTCAGTTGTTGGAAGGAATTTAATAAAGAGAAAGGTAGAAGAACGTATGGCTGATTTACTAAATAAAAGATAAGAATCTTCACTGAAAAATTTGTGTAAATATTCACTCAAATTATCCACTCATATGAAAAGCATCTGCACATAATTAGGTATTCAAAGTCATCAGGATATATTTGCTTTTCACATGACTGAATAAATTAGGTGAATATTCACACATTTTTCTCACTAAAGATTTTCATCTTACTTAGTAAATCAGACTCATCACTTTTGGCTCTGCATAGCAGAACAAAGTTACAGGGGCATGACCACAATTTTTCCCCAGAAGAAACGTGCAGTGAAAGCTTAAGAAGTAGAAAGTCATCACCTAAAAGGCTCAGCAGACTGGGTGGACCAGTTGGCACCAATTTGTATAGTATTTTGGCCTAATACAGGACACCGGTTATATTTAATGGTTTAAAATGATTTTTTCATATTACCAATACTATATAAATAAAAACGTCAGTGTATATTTAGAAAAAAAATGTATCAGCTGTAGAAATACAACAAAGTAGAAACATGTAAAATGCAACATCTATAGGCAAATCGCTGAGTGTTGGTTATTTTTTATTTTTTTTTTGGCATTTATCATGGCTGATAAAAGTTATAGTGTGTCGCTGTATTGGGGTAGAGTGGAAGCAATGAAAGTTGCTACAGGTATGCAAAGATACCCCTAGATCCCTACACTATGCTATCTAGGATCTGTAAAGTTGCAATCATGTTAATCAGCGCTACATAATATGTTGGCATTATATTAATCCTGTTTATTATTATTATTATTATTATTATTATTAGTAATAATAATGTTAGGCAACATTTAACACTATAAATATGGCAGTAGATGTACGACCGCAGGTAACTGGAAGAATAGATACTGAAGTGTGCTTGGAATGGAGTGAGGGTTAAAATGACATTTTGATAGATTGTTCGCACTTTGCTATCTTCAAGAGCTACTCCTATGTACTTAAATCAACCCTACTAGACCTTTCATTTCTGAATTATAAGTGTTACAGTAACTTACCTTGCATGTATATTGTCTACGTTATTTCTGGCAACTACATACATCTCCATATATTTGCTTCAGTGCATTCATCTTACCTTACTCTTATTGTATGATTCTTTTGTATACAGTAAAGAGTGGCATTATAGGTAACTATAGTTAGGCTCCCTTACAGCCCTATACAAACTTGCAATCTCGATGTGGAAGACTTGGATCAGCGACATCAGGATTCAATAAAGACTCTGCAGGTCACTATTGAATTCCAAATTAACTTAGCAAATATGCTTGCTGTGAGCAATAGAGGTGAATAAACTGATTTACCAATATCTCTAGATTTAACCCAAATAGGACAGGTTAGTAGGAGGTGATATCCTTTATAGTTTTATGCTATTTATGCTTTGGTAATGTTTGACAGGCTATTCCCATGTTGTTCCAATATTGATGATGTTACTTTTCTTGAGACTAATACCTTTAATGCTCATCACTGTGTGTTGGTTATCATATTTTGATCTACATTCATCATGGCTGATAAAATTCTGTCTTTAAAACACTAATTAAAATGTGTGCTTTGGTTGTTCAGAATGTCCCTGCATTGGGAGCAATGAAAGCTGCTTCGGGTATGAGTAAGCACCTGTAGCTGTGTACACTTTATACCTGCTACACTATAAATGTGGCAAAATCTATCTGAGGATCTCTAAAGTGGCAAAAACGATAAACTTTACTTTTCAGTTAATCATCACTGACAACATTGTTATTGTAAAATAGTCCAGAGGTTTATATAGGGAAATAATAACATTATATACCAGGATATAATGCAACATCCAGCATATATTAAATTATTGTAATATCCAGCATGTAGTGATTTAAAACCTCCTGTTTTAGGTCTCTGCACATTGCAGAAACAAGAAGCAAGCTGAGCTGTTGACAGCCCTATCATAGAAATCTGATACTATTTGAGTTTAGAGATTTGAAATGAGAAAACCACTCATAGACCATTAATAACTGTGATCTTGAGAATTCCAGCTTTTACCCAGAAGCTGGTGATAATCTTAATGTTTTATCTCTGCAAACCTCTATAGTGATAATGTCTGTCTCCCATAAGTGCTAATGCTGTGGCTGCAGAAAACTTAATATAGGTAAACACTGCAGCCTAGACAGAAAGCCTGCTCGGTCCTAATTATAGTACACATCCAACCAATTTGTCTTTTTTTATAATGTTCTTTTTTTAGGAAAATTATGAGTTGGCATATTTTACCATATTGAAAAGTGAGAGGTTTTAAGACACATTTACCCACCAGTTAACTGTATGTTGTTTGCTTGAATTTGTGTCTCTGACTTAACTGTGCTGCTAGAATAACAAATGACTTTTCAATAACATGTTCACAATAGTGGAAGTGCCAAGTTGTGCTACAGAATACTTTATGTATTCCTTCAAAGAAGTTAGAAGCACCAAGGGAGATCTAACACTGACAAGGAGTTTTACCTAAAGGGCCAAAAGCAGTCAACTGAGAAGAGTAGGCCTGGGGGAACCTAGAAGTAATTATAAACATGGAACCAATGAGAACAGGACAGTTGAAATCTAGTTCAACACTGCAGCCAAGGTTCAATAAATCACATAAAGGGCTACACAGCAGCAGATTTTCAGTTGCCGCGGAATGATGTACGGGGTTCCTGAGCATGCTCATATGTTATTAAACTGATGATGAAGTCCGTGCAGTTCAGCAGGTTAGGATGTTTCCTGTAAATAAAGTATTATAAATATAAATTATTGTTTGGGTGGATTAGGAACAGGATTGTCTTCTTCTGTATCATAAAAAGCTTGTGTAATAATTCAAAAATCTTAGCTACAAGAAGAAGAAGAATATGAGTGTAAATATGTGCATGTGTGTGGTGACGGCCGATGGATGTGATGTCTCGGAATATAATTACAATGCGATATATACCTTTCCATACATTCAAAAATGGTGATACATACAGAAATAGAGAAAAACAATATGCTAATACAGCTCATGAATATTTGCTCCAGCTTTCTGGGCAGTCTCAAACTCCAAAATAGCATCAACTCAAGTATGATAGACATATGACATTAATTTCACTTTCAGTCACTTACATGAGTATGACATCATATATAATTATGGGTTTCTAACATTTCCCAATAACAGGGTAGGGAAGTGTACCATTTTAAAAGATGCCCTATTCAACCCAGTATCATTAAAAGAACCAATTTATTGAGATAAATTCAGGTACTTTGTTCATTGACCTTTATAAAGGATTGTAGATAAGCCAGATGCTCACTGTGAATTCTTAGTGTCAGGTAGTCCCCGCTGCAGATCTGCCCTATGTGAGGTTCCAATCTGGCAATCAGGACCTTCAGATCAGAAAGCATGGAAGTAGTATGTGCCAAAAGTCTGTGAATCCCAACACAGCCATACTTTGTGGGCTCAGCGATAGAGCAGGAACAGGGTGCCTTGAGATCTTGTCAATAATCTACAAGATGGCACAGTGAGTTTGACCAGTACAACAATCCTACCAAACAACCAAAATGTACCTTCTTCCCACTCCTCAGACTCCAATGTCCCCAAAGAATCAAATCCATTCAGGTGATGATGGTGCAGGTGTTATATTGTATTGGCTATCACTTCACGGGACCAGCTCCAAGGATTCACCAAATGCCATCTAACTACTGTACTGGTGCACATAAGGTTCAGCATTCTGTCCTTTATTGGATAATTGTAAATTCCGAGTGTGTGGGTCCCAGAAAAGAAGTTGGGTGGAGAGGCTGCAGAAGTTCCCTAGAAATTAGTGCTTATGCCACTATGCCCAGCCATGTTTTGGCTGACATACATTTTAACTTAAAGTTTATGAGTTTATGTATTCCACTTCGGCTAGGTTTAGAATGTTCATATAAGTAGGAATATATCCCTTGTCAGATCATTCTCTAACTAGCAGCTCTCTTTTTGTTCTATATCTCTGTATTAAACAACAAGAGCAATGACCAGTAAAGAAAACCTTACCTGCACAGCCTGGTTACATGTTTCAAAACACAGACTGGGCTAACCATGTACCAGGACTGGGTGGTGATCGCAGATCATGATGTTAGCTACACTCATTTTTGAAAGAGTGCCTGTTTCTTCCACTGCCAGGGGGTGGGTGCTTTGTAGAGAACAGACCAGAAAACAATTTGTGGAAAGCTGGAGTTCCCTGTAATCAGGTATCCCAATTGGGAGATATTGACTTACCTTCATTTCCTGCTGCAACTGTTTAAATTTGGATTTCCTATTTGGATGTCCCAGTAAAAGTTTATAGCAAGACAATTTTTTTTTTTTATTTCTTTAGATACACTTTTAACTGATTATTTTCTATAATAAGCTAAATTTTATTCTATAAATAAAATGATCAATCTATTGCCATAGACATGGTAACACAAAAGTAGCTGACCTAAGGACAATATTACCCAGTTGGTGTATGGCGTAATATATGCAAATAACCATCAAAGCTCCCTAAAAATCCTTGGCTTCTTCATTATTCAATATGTTGTTCTGCCGATGTCTTCCTTTAGGAATCAGCAATATTTCCAAGCCTGTGACACATATCTTTACATCAGCTGAAATCTTTCTCAAGAATTCATTAGCAGGGTAGAGGCATAAATCAGACTTAATGTATTTCTTTATATAGCACCTCTCCACCGCTCTTCCTAAGCAAACATGTCCTGTGAATATATGTGAAATGTATTGATTGACCCATCATGGTACATGATGGACGAATGGTAATAATCAATCTATAGGACTAGATACTGACATAATATGCAGGCTTTTAGAATTTATTCTGTGCAATAAATCTTGGGTGCCACTATTGAAAATTAGTTAACTGCAGAGAACTATAATGTATAAGGCTTGTATGTTGTAGATATTGTGGGGATATTCTTGTTTTTATTTTTAATTGAAAGCTTAGATTTCCTTCTAAAAGACATGCTTATTAAATAATGAAAATGTATGATTAGGGATAAGACTGGTGTATAATGGCTTTTCTCATCACATGTATCCAATGCTTTTTCTACTATTGGCAAACTGTGGCACAATAGTAGACCCATTGTTTTCACTAGAGCCATTCCCATTTGTAGGGTTTCAGGTCATTAAGGATTCTCATCTTCCCAAAAGTATCACTTTATGATTAAAGGAGAACTTGCATGGTAAGGTTTATGTAAACCGAGGAACAAAATTGTGATATATTAAAGCTCAACAGTGCTTAGACATGGTGGCTGCATGATTAATATTTTTAGGCTACTTTTTCTTGCTGATCTTACTGATCCTGCCGGTAACACATGCCAACTCTTTTGCTGATGACACTCTCTCACTATACTCTATCTATGGAGCAGCAACAATGTAACCCCAGTCATTTAATTGAATTGAACAGTACACCTTCTCCTCTCTTCGTCGTTATATCACGGGAAAACGTTTCCTTGCTAACACTGAAAGCATTGCAACAGAGGCTGAAAGTTAGGAACTCATGGATTTCTTGCAGGATTAACGGGTATTTTTTGTACTTTACATGTTCAATGGTATATTTACCATTCTAAGGATTATATATTGAAAAAGTTTATTCTTAGAGTTTACAAAAACTTTAACCAATGGCCCAATTATTTGTCAAGCAAAATAACTTTATTACTATAGGTATTACAGTCTTCTGCCCACCAGGGTTCATTTAATAAAATATCACTTTTGCTTTGAATGGTCTTTCATGCTTAAAGCCACAGATTTTATACAGAAAACAAAAAGAGAATGCAACAGGTATCCCTAACATTACATTTAATGAAAATCAAGGCTATCCAGATAACGATCAATTTTAGTTTCAGAACTGACAAACAAGTTAATTATATTTGCATTGGAAATAGATGTACTTACCAAGCTATTAAGTGTTTCCAGTGCTTTATTAAAAGATCCAGTTGATTTTAGAGTTTATGTGGACTTGATATCGTCTCTTTAATTGACCTGATTACCCTTGACATATAAATTGGAGCTGTCTCTGGAAACATTTATTTATGTTAGCATCACGTTGAGACCCAAAACTCTAGGGAGAAACTGTTACATATTCTAGATTAGCCACAGGTAAATAAATAAATAAATAAGGTAATATGAATTCATTTATGATAACACAGAAATAGATGTATGCAAGATGTTTTTTTTTATTTTTTTTTCGATTTACCTTATTTTTCCATGGTTTTTAAATATACATTTATGTATGTTTAAAATGTACAATACCCATACCCAGAAATAATAGTGAGAGTGGCTGCATGAGTGATCTTTAAATGTTACTGTCTGCAATCTTTAGAAGCTTTCATGTACAGGCATCCTTTGAAATAAGTGCACAGAATCAATGCTATCTTTTCTTTGCCCTGTTAGATCCTGTATGAAACAGAGACAGAAAGCTCCATCTTCCTTAACGTCTATCAGTTGTTTGAAAGCATAAAAAAGACACAAAGGTACAGTATATAATAGAAAACTATAAAAGCAGCACTTTGGTTGGGAAGTTTCAATGTGGTTTAACTACATACAGGAAACTTTAGACGAAGCCTGTCTTGTGACTTCCATCTGAGAATACTAATAGCCTGGTCATGAAAGGTCTCAAACCATACAAACCATCTTAAACCAGACTGGAGGTAGCATGATAAGCAACAGATATAAGAAGACCTTCATTTTTGTTGGTCAATCACTGAAAAAAAAACTTAAAGCTATTGCATTAGGATGACGGTCAACATTTAGATAGAGAAAGCTCAGCAGTGGCAAAGTCACCTACATTTCCCCCAAAAATCTGACACTGCAAAAGGAAAAATGGCAGTGTGCTATGAATGCCTACTGATACTATTGTCACATGGGACATGAGATGGCACTTTCAGAGTAAATGCAGAAGGAGAGACACATGGTAAATATGAAATAGTGGGCTTCCTATTTATCTCAGCACAGATTCCTTATATAGATACTCCCAGCACAATTTGCAATCAGACTTTGTCTTTTTTTTGTATTTATTAGTTGTTAATTTTCTCTTTTTGTATTTCCTTCATCATCTCTAACTTTCATGGTGTCTATCTCTTCTCCCCCCAACTCCTACTTTGCTTTCCCTCCTTACTTCTGAAATTTCTGAAAGAAAGTAGAAGATATATAATGACAAAATTCCTGTTAAATTGGTGTTTGTTTACAATTGTTTATTCCAATTGTGTATTTTACTTCTAGCACAAACACAGTTCTTTACCATGTATCTTTTGTATACCTTTATGTTTAATATTTATTCTGTTACATATGTTGCATGTTTTTCTAATAAATATATTGACAATGGAACCTAAACTTTCAAATACTGAAATGTATATATGCACTCCTGACAATGTCTGGACATGCTTGTGATGGATGGTGGCGGATGGTGCTTTGGGGGATCTCCCAGAACTGGGTTAGGGTATCATTGAGTTCTCGGACAGTCTCTGGAGCTACTCGGATACACTAATACCTAATATTCCAGAGGGTCTCTATTATATTCAGGTCTGGTGAATATAGGGACCAGTCAATGGCATCAATGCCTTCATCATCCAGCAACTGCCTACACACTGGCCACATCAGGCAGGACATTGTCTTGAACCAGGAGGAACTCAGGGCCTACTGAACCCGTGTAAGGTCTGACAATGGGTTTCAGGGTTTTATCCCAATATGCCCCCCAGACCATCGCTGACCCACTGCCAAATGTTGAATGATGTTTTTGGCAGCATAGCAATCACCGCAGCATCTCCAGACTCCTTTACTTGTGCTAATCTGTCAAAAGAATAAGGTGTTAATAAAAAGCTGCCAATTCTGGTGTCTCCTGACAAATACAAATCAAACTGTAAGTACAGGTCCTACTCTCGTAATACGTAATCCCGTAATACGGACGACTCTCAAGGAGTCTGTCTTTGACAGCTTTGTCAGCAACATGCACCGGAGTAGCCCACTCAAGGTCATTTATAAGGCTTTGGAAGTGTTCTTCCTTACACAAAGACGCAGACACTGGTCCTACTGTTGGGTTTTTGCCTTTCTGAGATGGTTTGTATGGTTAATCTGTGTAACAAGGACACTGCCAAAACTCAGAAAAAAAACAAAAAATCAGGAAGAATAAGGAGAGAGAAATGGTCTGTGGTAAAACGTATCCTTCTTGTTTGGTCTGGGTTGATTAGCTGTTGGCCCTCCTGTCTACCTGTTGTTGAAATAATTTGCAGCAAAGAAGGTCACATTGATTTACAATCCAATACACTTTCTTTGTTGGACTGATTGATACTGCTGACATTTTTATTAACTTAATTTTTTAACAGTCTACATTGTAATTTTTTACATCTGGTGATCCTACCAGTAACAAGTTTCCCAAAACACGCATAAACAACCAAAAAAATCCCAAAAGCCCAAAACTGCCTAAAAATGTCAGAAAACACCTATAAAAACCCTTTCAATTGCATCAGGGGACATTTGGAGTGTTTATGATTTGGGTTTAAATGTTTTGGGGCATTTATGATGTTTGATGATTGTTTATGATTGTTTTAACACTTTCCAAATGCAGCAGGATACATTTTCTTCATAGCCCATTAAGAAGTGCTCTGGTGTGGACTGTCCCATTGGAAAAAATGGGTAATTCAAAGATGGGCGTTTAAACACTGGGGAAAAAATCCATGTAGACGTAGCCAAAGTAATAATGTCAGCCTATCCATATGCCAATGTGAAACTAAGAAATAATTCTCAACTCTTATCAATTTAAACTCTTACATCTAAAACATTTCTTCCAAACTTCGAACCATATTAAATTTGTAGGTGGCCTTAGGTACCCATTTTAAACAGAGAAAAATAATTTCTGCTAGTAGCATTGATTCAATCAAACCAAAATAATGCACTAAAATAACCTAACTATATTAACAAAATAAAAACAGCGCTGGCTGTCTTATAGAAAGCAATTGGGTTCCAAGTTAATATGGTACCAATAGGAAAATGATATGTATTACTGCTCGGTGAATAAAGATAGTTTGGGTGAATAAAGGGCACGTTTAATGGGTTCAATAAATGTATGTCTAATAAAATGCACATATATACATTTAAAGTACATTTGTAATGAAAGAAATAAGAAATCTGCCATTTCAATTCACTAACCAGCACTAATAGTAGTTTACATAACATCTCTGTGAAAGGTCCACTTTAAATATTTGGATTTGGATAAACTTTACCATGCAGGCCTCTTGGGTAGAAATGATTGAAAAATGGGTGCTAAGCGCCATCTAGTGGTCATTTTAAAAAAGGGTTTAATGAAGGGATTTATTCATCATCTCTGTCTAGATTTAGTTTATGGATGATGATATAAATCAACATTTCTATAGAAAATGAAAAATGTGTGTTTTAATGAAACTCAGTAACAGAAAACAGTAAAACATAAAAATATAATTCACACAGAAAACTGTCTTCTCCTAAATATCTTAACCATTTTTGACCTTTTAACACACTAATGGAGTGTGGTTTAACATTCTTAGTATTCAGGTAATAAAAAGAAAGAAATATAAGACCTACACTTTACCGTGACAAATTAAAAACACATATTATTATATTTTTTAGCTCTGCAGCATTATAAATTTAAGTTGTACTCCAAGTACACTGATAAACTCACATATAACAAAAAAATATGAGAGCTCTTTTACCTGGAAAAGGATTTCTATTTCTGCACAGTCAGTCCTCAGATTTACATAATCCTGGCATAAAACACTAGCAGTAAAGAGGATCTTTTCTACTGAAGTTTTACTTTTACCTAAAGACCCCCATGCTCTCCTTCACTCCATGACTGGACAGTGAAAGGACAGACAGCACATCGATAAGTTCATCTCTCTCTCTCACTTTGCTCTCTGCTTCTATTATGTTTCAATGTTATAGTTAAGTGAAGTTTTAATAACTAAAGCAGACCTATCATAACCCTTTTATATTAGTGAAAATGTGTTTTTGTTTTTTTTTTTGTTTTGTTTTTTTGTACAATTTTAAGATTCCACAGCGGTAAAGACTGAATGGGAAGCCTGCAGCCTTGTGTGATACCTACATTCAATATCCCAGGAAACTGCGGACTGCTCCTTCTGTGCATGTGCATTGCAAGATCAGATGACGTACAGAGAACCCAGACGAAGAGGAAGAAGATGGCGATGTCCAGCCCGTGCTGGGACAAAAAAGGAAGGCAGGACAGCATGGGCCTGAGTCAACTAGGATCACAGTGGGATCAATGCCTACTACTGTAAAAGTAGGTGTAATTTTTTTTGTGAAAGTTCTGCTTTAAAATAAAAAAATTATCAATACAGAACAGTAGGAAAACAAAGCCTGGTCCAGTCTGATAGAAAATGTACTAGAAATACAAACAACAATAACAGCAAGCCATACAAAATGTGAGCCACAGTAAAGTAGATCCTCTTACAAACCCCACAAGTGATGCATAGATCCCTACATTTCTCCTATTATATATATATATATATATATATATATATATATATATATATATATCATATGTGATTGGCATATTCTGCTGTTTTCTCCCCTCCATGATTTGGACCTGTCAGTCTGTACAGTAGACCACCAAATAATTCAAATTTAAACACAAATATGAATTAAATACCAAAATTATATTTAATGACATTATAATGAATAATGATTTGTCTTGTATATCTGCTGGAGCTTTAGGCTTGGAAATGCTGATTTTCCAGTGCTATTCAGTAGAATAAATGGCATACCTTTACTGTGACATAAATGTATGTATTGTAATAGTGAATGATCTGCTGTTCTCCCAGACATGTGAATCTGCCATATACATTTCTTAATAATACATTCTTATTGTAAATACACATTACTAGTATGTATGCATTAGGAAGGTATACTGTGATGTATGGAAACAGCTTGACCCTGCAAGAGAATATTAGAATAAAAGAGCAGAGTATTTTGTTGGAATCGAACAATAGAACATTTAGCTGGAATCACATAATAGAACATGTTTCTAGAATCAAACAATAGAGCATGCTACAAGAACAGAACAATAAAATATTTTGTTAATACAATTGAATGTGAAACCTTGTGTTGCTTAGGTGAATAGTTATAAAAAATCGAAAATCCTTTATATTTCATTTTATTTTATGTCTAGTGCTATAAAACATTGACAAATTACACAACAGTTTTTAAAGAAGCTTTTGAAAATAAAAGCCTTTCATAGAAGTACTTATAAGTATGTAAATTTAAGTACAAAAAGTGTTTTGCTGAAGGAGTATTTTGAAGTGAAGCACACTGATCTCCAGAAAGACTTCACAATGCGAAGAATTTGGGGGGGGGCGGGGGAAAAAGGTGTGGATGGTTTAACATGGACATGACAGTTGAATGGAAAAAAAGATTTCGGTAAGAGCATGTGCTCCTTAAATTTCAAGATAAATGATAAAACATTCTTAGTGTCTCAACTGAACAGAATATAACAAATATATTACATTTTTGTGATGTTACAACCATGGCAACTAGAGAAGAATGGTATTAGGTTTACTCATTTATATGATTTTTTGATGAAAACCATGAGCTTTTGGCAACCTTTCCAAAAATGCATTGGAGTCAAATTGGATGATGAAATAAAGTTTTTTTTTATTTTAAGACCATGTCATCAGATTGAGCATCTTTTTTTAAACTCCTGTATCAGTTAGGCAAACTAATTACTTTTCCCTTTGTTTCTTTACTCAGGTCTGCCTGGTTGTAGTCTCAAACAATAGAATGTTCTATAGGAATCTGACGCTTCTGTGAATTGTTGGGTCCTTCTAACTTATGTTCCCTCCCCAACTGATGCATCACCATGATCTATATGCATTTCCAAAGGCACCAGCGTAATCTGTCATACAACTGCACCAAAGCTGCTTGTGGCAGCATATTTGTTATTAGAAACTTTATCAGTGCATGCACATTATTCCATCAATAAATCAATAACAAAATCTTTAGTGGTCACATCACTAGATTACACTTTAGAAAGATCCCCGTGTGCATGATCTATGCAGCTGACCAATCAAAAATTTTAGAGCGAGTTCACTTCCCCAAAAAAACAAGACTGCAGGACCCAGTAGCAGACACACCTATGTTTAAACTATTTTTATTTTAAATCAAAATAGAAAAAAACAGTGAAGAAAATCAGATAAAAAAAATGTAAGGGACTGTACATAAATAGTGATCAAATAAAAAAAAATAAAGGAAAAAAAATACAATGAAAAAACAAATATATAAAATAAAATGAACTACACTAAACTCTAAAAAGAATAATAAAAGAGTAGACTATTTTAAAGTAAATGTAAGTAAGCGATAAGCAAAACGTTGTGGCTGCTTTATCAAATTTAATTTTATGGCTAAATCAATTTTACCTGAATTACTTAAAAATCCATAATGGTAAAAAATACTTAAATATAGAATGTCCTGGTTTTCTCATCTCTTTCACCATTTTATTGCTTTGTATGACTGCTTTTTTCTGGGTAGAGTATAAGGTCAAATACAAGCATTCTAGTTTTTTCTAGTCATTCTGCTGTTCATTTTAAGGGATGCCCCAGATAATGATTCTAGTGGGTGACACGGTGGATGGCATGCTTGCCTTCCACCACTAGGGTCCCAGTTTCATATTTAACCAGGATGCAATCTGTATGTCTTTTGTCCAAAAAAACATAAAAGGGGGTTAATTGGCTTGCCCCTAAAATTGGCCCTATAGTATATTTAGGTACATCAGAATTTAAACTCATTTGGAAAAGTTATTAGCATGACTTGTAAATGCTGTAAAACATTGCGTAACATGTCCATACTATAGTTTTTCCTGGTTCCGTAAGATTGAGGAGGCTGTTTATATGTTAACAAGTTTGGTTGCAAATATATCTCAATTGATCCGTTAAACGCATTGAACATGAATTGAGATTTTACAGCAATGAAAATTTGTTCCCATGTTTTATATATTTTTAAATTGCTAAAAATACATATTGTGATGCTGTTTTATAAACAACATCATTATGTGAAAATGTACTTTAAAACCCAAACATTATTTATTTTCTGAAAGGTGGAACCCTGCAGAATAAAATGGCGGTAGTTGCAATCTTTTTAAGTCATGTGATATTGTGTTGCTAATTAAAAACCAAAATTTTCAATACAAAAAGAGCTTAAATAATAATAAAGCATGTGAATACAAAAAAGTCCCATTTTTTAAATTAAAGAAAGGGGTATGTTGTGTAAAAATGCATCAGACATGTGAAGAATCCTGAAACAATGGGAAACTATGGTTCATAAATTATCCATAGATGGCACTTTTATCAATCAATCAATTTAGATTTGCCCTTATAATTATTTCTCCAACTCTGACTTGCATGGTGATAATAAAAGTGTGCAATAGTCATTTTTGTATACAATTCAGATGCTTGCATGTACATGTATGTAGTTGCAAGGGCCACTTATATGTTTTTTTTTTAAGTTTAAACAGTTAAACTTTTCCTAATTGCAGATTGTCATTAGTCAAACATTAGGGGACTATTGGACCACTCATGTTGCCTTAAAGCTCTAGTAAAACTATTTGAGCTTAAAGTGTGCTTGGCTACCCTCTACCCTCAGCCCCAGAGAATTACAGATCTAGACTGGCAGGGCGCTTTAAGGTTTATACTTCACAGGGAATATAATACAGAATTTAACTTCCAACTATTCTCCATTCTGACACCTATTATGGAGGCCCATGGGGACAGGTAATACCAAGACTTATGGTGGTCAACATTTCTTATGTTCTGTATATATTAGATTCTGCTTTAGCTACCAATAACCTTTGTATGACGTAAGGCCAGTTTATGCAGGACAGTAGAAAAGGTTGATCAATCATATGACTTCATATTTTTTTTAATACTATTTGTTACTGCACCACTTTTTTGAACTTTTTTAGCAAGGCCTTAATTTTACGACCTTTAAAATATTGATGGACCTCTTGAAACAAATTACTTTGTGTATAATAAACAGAAACAGCAGAATACATTTGACATATTCCACCAAATAATTACTTTTTTGCAAGGCATACATTTGAAAATCTTAAAATTGATCATTAAGGGCCTTAAACCTTATAACCTTGTGTATACCAGACAAAAGTACCAACCATTACACGTTTTAAATATATATTGTCAAAATTCATAATTTTACAGATCCCTCTCCCCTCTTTACAAGTCCCTTCTCTTTCCCAAGGCTTTCTGAAAAAATGGAAGCATATGTAATAAATCCTTAGATTGGTGATAATTGCTTTATAATTTAAACAAAATATATAATTCGAGGACTGGATGAAAAATTCACTGTACATAAGATTTTGCAAATCAAAAGTTTTATATTTACTATTTTACTTTACAAAACCAGGTGAGTTAGTCAGTGCATGGACACCCCACCTTTATGGCTGTTAGACAGAAATACAAAAAACTGTGCACACCCTTCTGGGTTTTTTAAATTGACACAATCATCTTAGAAGTAACTTCTAATTTAATTTTTTTGTAAAAAAATAAAAAATTATATAAGTAACGCAAAAAATGATATACAAGGGCCAGTTTATATTTATGGAAAGTTACAATTAAAATCTATGTAAAAATTTAATTTCCCTGTAAGAACTATTGTATGTATGGTTGAGATTGTTAAAAGTTATTATAGAAATACAGAAAACCCACTAGCAAATATCCAGGAATCGCCAGAATTGGCCATCATTCCAATCATGCTGATTTGTTCCTGATTGTAAGAGCCAAAGGATTACCCTGAAAGACCCATACCTTGTGGGCTCTGCCAGGCTGCCAGTAACAGAACTTGTTCTACTTCACTGGGGCTGCAGCCCACCTGTGATGCCCCTGAAAAGACAGCCACCCGTCTGAGGTACCAGTCCTCTCTTTAAAGCTGGACGTCATGTATCCCACCCTTATACCTTCTTGTGCACCACCAAAATTTTTGTCTAAAGTAACAGCTATTACTTACTAAGTTTTAGCAATAAATTAGCAACATGTGGAGCAAGAGGTTTGATCCAAGGACTAATTATGGAGGATTTTATGCTATATATTTCTAATATATAATCATATACATCGTCCAATGGCAATTTCTTCCTCACATTGGGCCTGACCTATTAAAGCTCTTCAAGACTAGAAAAGATAAACTATCATGGGGGAACCTGGGTGAGCCTACAAACCTGGAATAGATATGTTTCAGGATTTAAAGCATTTGCCAAATATTAGCCAATTCCATATATGTTGGACCACCCAGGTTCACCCACTCTGTATTCTCCAGTCTTGGAGAGCTTAAATAAACCAGGGCCATTTGCACTGGGATATTTTTTTCCCAAACACTAACTTTGCAGCATTTAGGTTTTACATTATTTACTACTGACCAAATAGTTTATTGTGCTTTTTGAAAATTGTTTGTTACATTTGAGCAGTTTCTATTTTTGGTTAATACAAGGGGCATATAATAGTATTTTGTAATATTCAAGCAGTCTCTTTCAGTCTCTGCAGAGTAAGCTATCCTTCAATTGACAACTGAAATAAAAACTTTTATGACCTGACAACATTCCTGGACTGTTCTCACTTTTATATACTGTATGTACCTAGAAATAGATGCAGCTGCTACACAATGCCTATTTAACCATGTCTCAAATATTCTATATTCATTTCCCACACCATTGGCTGTCTTTCTCCCTTCCTTTAATGGAAGTGTCATAATTATATGAAAAAAGGTATAGAATTGATTTGTATAGGAAACCAAAGCAAATCTGATTTTCACAGATGGCCACATGATGTCAGTATTACATAGATATTATCATGTGGATGTCCTAACAAAATACCAGCCGAAAAATGTGCATCCCCAAAATGCACCTTCATGATGGTCTAAAGCAGTGTTTCTTAACCAGGGTTCAGTAAAAAAAAAACCCAGGGTTCCTCCAGGAGGTTGATTTTGTGAGCAATGAGCAATTTGTGCCTCTCAGGTCAGTTTAAGAGACCCCAATTATTTTTTTGGCTGTAAGGGTGACATTTTTAACAATGGCCTGTAATGTAGGAGACATTCTTCCTACTACCACCACATTATTGTACTGTGCGCTGTGAATATAGTAACTATAGAAGGGGTTCCTCTAAGACCTTAGAGTTATTTCAAGTGGTTCCCCAAGGTAAAAGGTCTAAATAAAAAATCTAGTGTCTGTAAAGTGATTCTTTGATGTTACAGTAAGCCAGGTTGAAAAGAAGACATAAGTGCATCAAGTTAAATAGTAGGTTAGGTTGAAAAAAGACAGAAATCCATCAAGTTCAACTACTAGAGAAATAAACATATCTCAGATATAAAACCCTTTAGGACATAGTTGGTCTAGAGGAAGGCAAAAAAAACCCTGGTACAATTTACTTCAACAAGGGAACAAAATTCCTTCTTGACTCCATGAGGCAATCGGATGTTCCCTGGATCAACAATCACTGTTAGTTTTACTTTAAAGCCTTAATACCCAGTTATATTCTGTGCTTCTAGAAAAACATGCAGCTTTTTCTTAAAGCAATGTATAGTAGTTGCTGAAATGACTTCCTGAGGGAGCTGATTCCACATTTTCATAGACCTTACAGTGAAGAATCCTTTCCTTATCCGGAGCTTAAACTTCTTTTCCTCCAGACGCAAAGAGTGCCCTCTTGTTCTTTATAATGATCTCAAAGTGAATAATTGGGAAGAGAGTTCTCTATATGGACCGTTTATATATTTATACAGGGTGATCATATCCCCCCTTATACGTCTCTTCTCAAGGGAGAATAGATTCAGTTCAGTTAATCTCTCCTCATAGCTGAGCCCCTCCATTCCTTTTATTAGTTGAGTTGCCCTTCTCTGCACTCTCTCCAATTCCACAATGTCCTTTTTGTGAACTGGTGCCCAAAACTGGACTGCATATTCCAGATGTGGTCTGACTAATGCTTTGTACAGGGGCAGGATTATGTCTCCATCTCTGCAGTCTATTAATCTAAATACAAGAAAGTACTTTACTAACTTTAGATATTGCAGCTTGGCATTGCATGTTAGTATTAAGTCTATGATCTACCAGAACCCCCATATTCTTTTCAATTTCTGACTCCCCCAAATGTATTCCCCCATGACAGTACGAAGCATGCATGTTGTTACCCCCAAAGTGCATAACTTTACATTTATCTATAATAAATGTAATTTGCCACTCGGCTGCCTTATCAAACAGTACATCCAGGTCTGCTTGTAGATTATTGACATCCTGTATGGACTTAATTCCATTACATAGTTTGGTGTCATCTGCAAACACAGAAATGGTACTTTTAATCCCAAACTCTATATCATTTATGAAGATGTTAAACAGTAAAGGTCCCAACACTGAACCCTGGGGTATACCACTAATAACCTTAGACCATTCAGAGTATGAATCATTAATTACAACTCTCTGGATGCGATCTTTAAGCCAGTTCTCTATCCATTTACAAATTGACTTTTCTAAACCTATCGACCCTAACTTGTATATTAACCGTCTGTGGGGTACAGTGTCAAATGCTTTAGCAAAGTCCAAGGACACTATATCAACTGCTATTCCACTGTCTACCTGTTTATTTACTTCCTCATAAAAAGAGAGTAAATTTGTTTGACAACTTCTGTCTTTCTTGAAGCCATGCTGACTGTCACTTATAATAATATGTTCTAGCAGAAACTCCTCTATGTGGCTCTTTATCAAACTCTCTAAGACCTTTTCAACGATGGACGTTAAACTAACGGGTCTGTAGTTACCTGGTAATGACTTTGCTCCCTTTTTGAAGATAGCAACTACATTGGCCCTACGCCAATCCATCGGTGTCTTGCCAGTGACTAAACAGTCTCTAAAAAATAGAAATAATGGCTCTGAAATAACTGAGCTCAGCTCTTTGAGGACACGTGGATGTAATCCATCAGGTCTTGGTGCTTTGTCAACCTTAATTTTTCCCAGCTGTTTCTCAACCATATCATTTCTGAGACATTGTGACTCATTTAAGGCAGTGACATTGCAAATATGAATTTGGACTTGAGCGCTGCCATGTTTCCTTCGTGTACACAGAGCTAAAAAAAAGTGTTTAGTAAATCTGCCTTGTCTTTATCCCCAGTTACCAACCTAGCGACATCCTTTAAGGACCTACATGCTCAGATCTGATCTTTTTGCTATTAATATATGTGAAACTTTTTGGGGGATTTGCCTTACTTTCCTTTGCAATCAGTCTTTCATTTTGAGGTTTTGCACATTTTATCTTCTTTTTACATCTTTTTTTATATACTTTATAGGTTTCAAATGATGAAGGTGATCCTACATTTTTATATTTTTAGAATGCCCTTTTCTTGCTCTTTATGGCTTTTTTAACGTGAGCTCTAAGCCACATAGGTTTTAATTTTAGCCTCTTAAACTTATTACCCATTGGAATATATTTTTCAGTTTTCTTTTGTAGAACAGACTTGAAACATTCCCATTTCTGTTCTGTGTCCTTTGAGGACAATATTTTCTCCCAGTCCAAGTCACAGAGATCCGCCCTTAATAATGGAAAATTTGCTCTCTTAAAATTAAATGTTTTTATATTTCCTGTTTTTGCATCCTGTTTACAGCTTACATTAAATGAAATCATATTATGGTCACTGCTACCCAGATTCTCTTTTATTTGCACATCTGTTATAAGCTCTGCATTGTTAGAAAGAACTAGGTCCAGCAGAGTATCATTTCTACCTGGGGCTTCTATAAACTGTACCATAAAATTATCTTGTATTAAATTCACAAATGTCCTCCCTTTTGCTGTTCCTGTAGTGCCATTACTCCAGTCAATGTCAGGGTACTTGAAATCTCCCATGATTAAAACACTTCCAATTTTTGCCGCTTTTTCTATCTGTGCTAGTAGTTGATCTTCTATTTCTTCCTTAACACCTGGGGGCCTATAGCAGACTGCAATCATTAATTGTGTGTTATTCAACCGCACATTCAACTCCACCCATAATGCTTCAACCTCGTTGCTTGTTCCATCTGCAATTTCTTCTTTCACATTCACTTTTAGATCACTTCTCACATACAGACAGACTCTTTCGTTTGGCTCTGTCTTTATGAAAGAGAGTATACCCAGGAATATTGACAGCCCAGTCATGCGAAGAACAAAGCCAGGATTCAGCAATACCAACTAAGTCATAATTCTCCTCACTCATTAAGGCTTCCAACTCCCCTATCTTGTTTGCTCGACTTCTAGCATTGGTTTACCATCATTGTTTGCCAAATCATTTTGTTTTTCAGTACAACTAGTACTGCATAATCCAATGTTTGTTTGTAACATGGGAAGCTCCTTACATTTATACATAACCCTCCCCCCAACTATCCCGAATCCAACCCCCCATTAGTGTCTGACCCCTGACTAACCTTTCTACCACCTTTTTTGACTGTCCCCCTCTGTCCTAGTTTAAATATCTCTTCCCCATTCCCCTAAATCTTTCCCCTAGCACAACAGACCCTCTTTCATTTAGGTGCAAACCATCTCTGGCATACAGGTTTTACCCCAATGAAAAGTCAGCCCAGTGCTCTATGAACCCAAACCCTTCCCTTCTACACCAGGACTTAAGCCATGCATTTAGCTGCCTAAATTCCCTCTGCCTTTCCTGTGTTGCGCATGGCACAGGCAATATTCCAGAGAACATAGCCTTGGAGGTCCTTTTCTTCAACTTGAAACCTAGTTCCCTAAACTGATTTTTAAGGGTCCTCCATCTTCCATTTATATTGTCATTGGTTCCAACATATACCAAGACAGCGAGGTTCTGTCCAACCCCTTCCAGTAGTTTGTCCACTCGGTCCACCACATGCCGAACCCTGGCATCAGGGAGACAGCAAACCATTCGGTTGAAGGGATCTCGGCAACAAACTATTCTATCAGTCCTCCCGATCATAGAATCCCCTATGACAACCAATTGTCTTTTCCTTCCTGCGTTTCCCTCCCCACCACTACTAGATGTGCTGCTCTCCCGGCTGTTAGGGGTAATAGTAACATCTAGAGTTGTCACCACTGGGTCTGCCACCTGCACATCTTCACTTAACTTTGAAAACATGTTGGGGTGCTCAAACCCAGGGCTGGCCTGTTCAGTGACCAGGGGACCCCTCTCAAGGTAATCCAGTGATTTCAGTGTTGCGCTTCTCCAGCTCTCCAATGCGAGATACCAGAAAGGCGACTTGCTCACATCTGTCACAGTCATATTCACCTAGGAGCTGTTGCTCCATTTGTGCATACATATGGCAGACTGTTCACTGAACCAAACTTTCCACCTAATCTTCCCAATAACAATGTTTGTTTGTTTACAAGGAGTTATAAATGTTTACTTACAGTTTGTGGTTACTATAAGGATTTAACTACTTTTGTTTTCCAACTCCTGTTTTTTCTAACTCCACTTCATTAAAAATCCACTTGTTTCACAAGCCAAACAGTTCAACCACTAGGACTTTGTGACTTAACAGGAGTAACCATCAATTTTCTTTTTCCAAAGGGAAAGACACAGCATGGTTCTTCCCGCTCATGTGCTCTCTTCCCTTTATATTGGTGAGTACAGGGCTGTCTGTACTCCACTTATTCATTATACAGACCATTTCCAGGGAAAACGATTGCTCTTACATCTCTTCAAAAGAGCTAAGTTCATTAGCAACTAAGTGATATGATTTATTGAAGTTAAAAAGAGAATTTGTATGCATTAAAACTCCTAATGCATTATTAGTATTATTATTATCCTAATTAAAAATGCATAATTGGCAATTCATAACACACTGGGCAACAATTTTGAACACATTTTTTGTTGATTTCAATTTTTAAGCTTATTTACACTACAACAGGTATGCTGATTCTGAAAGTGCAGTTAGTTTTCTTCTATCACGTCAGGTTTTTTCTCTACCGCTAATTTTAATGTGATTACTGTAGCATGGCTTTGTATAGGCTATTCATTTACACGCAAGACAGTGTGGTCAGAGGTTGTGCGCTGCTCTACGTAGTGAATAAGCAAAATTTATTTTTCTACTTACACATGAATTTCCTTTCTTTCAGATCACGTCTAGCTCTGCTGTTTCTCGTCGTAAGTGCCTAAACAACCCCGATTCAATTTGTTATATCTGTGGCAGCTTCCCCATACTCAGTCAAAGGACGAACACCAGCACATTTGTAGAGCAAGCCTATTTGGCATTTTTCAAAGTTTAACTTAGCGACCAAGATAAGTCTTGGGCCCCCCATACGGTGTGCAAACAGTGTGTCAAGGGTTTACGGATGTGGACAAAGGGAACATGTGATAACATGCCATTTGGTATACCTATGGTTTGGCAAGAGCCAGGAGATTGTTTCAGTGACTGTTACTTTTGTATAGTGAAAACTTCAGGATATACCAAGAAAAATAAATGTAATAGAGTATCCTAGTCTACCATCGGCTATACGCCCAGTGGCTCATTCAGATGAAATCCCAGTGCCGGTTTTAGTTACACTACTCTCTCTTGAAGAACATGAATATGGTGATGAACTAGGTGACAACAATGATGAAGAGTTTGCGTTACGCACCGCACTAGCAGTGTGGCAGGTGATCACTAATGGCAGTACCCGAGACAAGAACACTGATGGGTGATACAAGTTTATTACCAAAAAGTGCAAATAACAAATAATGTGCACAAACCAAAAAATAACTAAACACTGCCACAAACCAACTTATCAGAAATAAAGAGTAAACAAGCTTGGGTCAGGTCAGTAACACAGGTCTGGAACAAGGAACAGGAACAGGGCCAGAGAGCACAGCAGACAGCAGGCCAGACAGCACTGAGGATCTGGCAAGGACTGCAAGAATGGCAAACACTTAAATAAGAAGCTCCCAGCTGTTTGCATCGTGAGCCATCTGCTGGCAGCCAGTGGAAGTACATTATAACCCGATATTTAGCGCCACCAGCAGGAGAGACAGATAACCATAACAGTTTGAAATTGAAGAGGACTCTGTTTGTAAGGGATTCGATCAGCATGAGTTGAGTGATTTGGCACGTGATTTGGGACTATCGAAGAAGGCTTCAGAACTCCTAGCATCAAGAGTGCGTGAGAAAAACTTAACTGAAAAAGGAACTAAGGTATTGTACTTTTGAACCAGAGAAATTCCATTTCTGCAGTACTTTAGAACTGACAGTGGCTTTGTGTATTGTCATAACATACCTGGTTTAATGGAGGAATTAGGAATTCCAATCTATAAGTCAACTGAATGGCGACTATTCATCGATAGCTCAAAGCAGAGCTTTTAGTGTGGAATCAAAAGATCATTGTAAATTCTTGGTATATGTGTACCCAGATTCACTTCTTACCACCACATACTTTCCCCATGTAAATTAACTCACCAAAGAAACAAGATATGAATAGTGTAAAACCTTTCAATGAATGATAAAAACATAAAGTGACCCACTTAAAGGAGTACTGTGCTCCTAATGCCATTTAAACAAATAAATAATTAAATACAAAAATACATTTAAAAATGTATTCTCTTGCTCTTTTTTGTGGCACTCTTTACATACCTATACACAGTATCCTGTATTTATATTATTTTTTTATATTATATTAATTTTTTTTAATAATTCATCCGAAATTCAATTTGTGAATTTTGAGAAATTCTACTGTGTAGTTTTACCTAATTAGGCCAATATGTGTTATATTATGGAGCTCTGTGGATGCAGCAGCCACTCCTGTCACAGTGGGGGTTCTCTCTTAAGTCTTTGTTGGCCAATTTTACCTATCATTCTGAGCAGGGTACATCCCAGCAAGGATGGACTGTGGTCTCTTGAGTTTTGCAGCTTGCTGTTACCTGTTGTCCCCTAACAAGTAGCTAGCTTTACCTTGCATTCCGTCTAGTATGTTCAACACTGGGAGATAAAAGCATCAACTGACCTTAGCTGGTGATTTATAAAGCACAATCAATCACACTCCAGTATTTAGTCAAGCTAACCCCAAATGTTTACAATTTCTGTCCAGCTGTAAGTGTGTTACTTATATGATACCAGTGACCGACCTGTACTTTGCCTGACCCTCGTACACACAATAGTTAGCGAACGATCATCGCCCAATCAGATCCGCCAGGACGGTTGTTTGTTTCCAGTGACATTCCTCGTTCATCGGCGCCATTGTGCACTTTTTTTTGTTAACGATTACACTGGTCAACAAACATTTTCTTGCCAAACAAATTAAAGTCATTTTAGGTTATGTTTGATGCACAGATTTCAGATATGGTATTGGTTTTGTTGGATTGGCTCTAGTTTATGAAACAATGACCTCAATTATAACCTCATAGAAAATTAATGAAACATGAAAGTTAAGCAAAATTGAACTAGATATGCCCACGTATACAAAATTTTATTTTTGAAATACTTAATGTCAATATATATTCTATATTCAGTATATTTACAGATCTAATCACAAAGAAGTCATTGAAAAACTGCATTTGTATGATTTCCTTTTATGCTAATGATCAAGACAATCACGTTGAATGCTCCAGCAGCAGTCTGCTATCATGTGTCTATCCCATCTGCCCTTATACCTTTCTTCTATCACCTTTATATCTTGATGGAACCTCTCCCCTTGTTCCTCTCTGACATTGTCAAGGTTTTCTGGAAATTTTTGCAAATGGCTATGGAGATAGTGTACGTTTATGCTCAAAGTAGCACCCACATTTTCTAAAGTTTAAGAGCAAGTTTTGTACCAGTTCTTCATAATTTTGTGCTTTATGGTGACCCAAGAAGTTCTTGACAACCATGACATAGCTGTGCCAGGCAGAAGCTTCAGTATCAGTCATGTAACTTGTGAAATTTCAATCATTTATCAGTTTGCATGTCCATCATAGATTACTCCTTTTAATTTTTCAGTACTCAATCCAGGGAAGAATCTACAGATGTATTTGAAGCAATCACCAGAGCTCTAAAAAAATTGCTTCAATAATCCCAACTTTATGTGTAGTGGAGGGAGAATATATTTTGTTTTTGTCAACCATTGGCTCGTTAATGATGTTCGCTGCACCTTTTTTTCATATTTTCCCTTGGAGGCCATGTCACTTTTTTCCAGTAATCCTGCAGTGCTCTACTATCCTACAAGCAGATGAAACATGGGTACTTTGTGTATCCACTTTGCTGTGCAAGTAGGAAGTTCACCATTTTTTAATCAACACATATGGACCATTGGTGTTCATGATAGCAAAGCTTTTTTAAGACCATTTTATTATTTTTATATTTTAGGATTTGCTGAGTGACCAATTGGAACTGATGCATAGCAGTTGCCATTATGCAGTAAAACAGATTTCAAACTTCGAGTGGAGCTGGAAACTGGAAAGCCGCCAGTGTTCTTCTCAGTATTCTGGTACTCCCATATGGGCTAGTAGTCCAGGGATGTTACAACAGTACACAAAGTCTCCTTTACTGAAATATGGTAGGAGTGTCACCTCTCATGTCCTATAAACCATTATTTTAACTTCCAGTCTCAGACAGTTCTTTTCTTTTAGCTTGGATGCTAAAAGTTCAGATGCTTGTTTTGACAGACTTAGGTCATGTAATAAATCATCGAGCTCTTCTTGGGAGAACTGCTGGTTTGATGAAACACTTCTTTCATATTCACTTCCACTGCTAACTCCTGGATTACACTCCAAACCCTGTATATTCTCCATGTCAGATACAGGAATATCAGGGAGTGTACTGAACACTGGTATGGGAACATCAGCACCATGCGGCACAGGTCGTCTTGCTGATTCCAAATCAGGGTACACCCACTTGTTTTTCTTGTAACGATTGAAACCTTTTACATTCACAGCACAAAAATAACAATCATTATGATGATTTTTGGGCTCTCGCCATACCATAGGTACACCAAATTTCAAACTTTTCAGTATTCCATTTTTCCACTGATGTAGACACTCTACACAAGTTTTGCATACCATATGGGGAGGCCAATACCTATCTTGGTCCCCCAGTTTAATACCAAATTATGCAAGATATGCTTGTTTCACAAATTTCTGTTTGCTGAGAATATTCACTACAAATATAGCAAAATGCATTGAGGTAATTTAAACAACTTCTTTTTGAACTCATATTTTTTTAAAAAAGAAAATGTATAAATAAAAAGAAAGCAAAGGAAAGTTTCATAAAAATAGTTTAATATATAAAATGCAAAACATCAGTGTAAATAAAGATAGATAATAATATGCTGTGTTAACATTTGTTGTTGGTAAAATCCTCAATTCCGATTCCTGTATCACAAAAACTAAAGCCAATTCAATAAAACTGATGTAATTTCAGGATTCAGCAGACCCAGAATACACTACATATATTAAATAATCTTTGGCAAGTGAAAAAATGTTTTGTTGAGCTGTGTTATCGCACGATTGGTCGTTAATCGTTACTTTACAACTATAAATATTGCACATGTGTACGTAGCCTAAGACAACCATGCGATGGGGTTTGCCTGTAGACTACTGGGATAGATTAGAGAATTATGTATGGTGAAGCCTTGGCATTTGTTCACAATTTATTCATCACAATTTATTTTCAAACAAAGAAATTCCAAAAAAATTATAATTGATTGTGCCAAAATTCTAACTCAAAACAAAGAACTTCCACTCTATATTCTTACAGGTAAAGATGAACATGGCTGTAAGACGCAGTCAGACCATACCATCCAAGGGGCTCTAGATGGGCATTGGGCTAGATATAACATTATTAGATACTTGAAAGTTTTACAAGTTGTCTCCACGTAGTCTAGTAAAGTTTAGTCTTGTAAAGATTTACTGTGCATATGCTATGAACAGTAAATAAAACAAGCGGATTAAAGTGGACAGTTGGGCTTATTTGAAATCTTTTTTGCTCATTGTTAGGCATATGTAAATATTTTAATATCCATAGCCTGGTCACAGTTCTACTTGATTAAAATGTGCAATACTGCTTTCCTAAACTGAAATATTTGAAATGTCATTGCTACTAACACAACTCAGAAAGGGATTTGTTCTCATTTAGGATAGTCAATGATGGCTTCACTGTCTAAGGACCCATTTTGTACTCCCTGGGCCAACTAGGAAATCCAGAACTACTTATTTATACAATAAATGTAGCAGAAATTTGCAGAGCCATTTCATTTAGTGGGGAACATGCATATTTAACATTAACATATTTCAAAGTTTGGAAAGAACCCTCAGGGAAAGACAAATGTGAACATCTGAGGGTGTCAGCTTCTCAGTCTTGGTGCCAGATTACAATGTTTAAGTAAAATCTTAAAGGAAAATCAGCTATTGTCTGGCTATTTAACAAGGAACTAGGCAGGGTTTTCTTCTCTTTTTGTTTTGGCTAATTATTCCAACCAAGATATTAGAGGACTTCTGCTCAGTCAGGTAAAACACACATAAGGACACATCTTCATGTGTATAGCCTTACCCCTACTCTCTCTATCCACTCCAAAGATCCTGAATTCTTTTGATACCATGTTGGGTGTCAAGATGTAAAGATCTAAATTGTTCAACTTCACGTTCAATTGGGGCTTGTACTTGGTTATGCTGCTAAATTCCCTTATCCACATTTTCTTTTAGCATAATTTCCCTCCTTTCTTCAAAAAGATACTTGGAGATCATGACAAGTGGTCTATACAGGGTCCATCCAGAATGTGAAGGATATATTTTATTAAAATATTTTATTTAAATTTTCTTCCCTGCTTACTTTACCTGTTTTACCCAGTCCAGTACATGGACTTGATCTTCATAGGTTGCAAAATATATTTCTACACATATTTGGAATAGTAAATGTTAAAAAATGTATGCACATATTTTTTATACCCTCCAAAAGATAAAAAAACAGAAGCTGGTTGTTCCTCTTACTTTCAATCGGTAGGGTCGAGCCACCTCTCCAATTCGTAAATACAAATGTGGTGAAAGAAAAGAAGAGAGGTTTTTAGGTCAAAGTTTAGGTTTTGTATATATTTTGTGTATTGAGTACAAATTGTGAAGTTAGTGACCTGTAAAGAGATTTGGTTGTGATTACAACAGTATCTAGGTAAAAATGAGTTGGTTAGTGCAAGGAAACTAATAATGGCCGAATAAGAGGACAAATTGTAGTACCAGGAAAGTGTACATACCATAGATTGAGATACATGTGTATGTACAGTTAAGGATTCACTGTACAAGAACCCCTATATACATATGTTGATTGTTTTTCTATTGACATTACTAATATAATTCATCATTCTAAATTAATAGAACATTGGCATATTAATTACTCAACTCTTTTTGACCATGCTATATTGATTATACTATACCCAAATTTGTATTTGGATATGTATTGATTACCGATACCTGTCTATCTACGGCGAAACGCGTTGGACTCTGTACGGCTTAAAACACAGTTTTCTGTTATTCTCTTTAATCTGATGAAATTGTCTCTCTTTGTTAGGAGCATTTCTGTAACGTTATGAAGTAACACATATCCTGTTTAATTTCAAACAGGAATGGTTATTCGATTTATATGTATGTAAGCCTTCACAATTTGTACTCAATACACAAAATATTTACAAAATCTAAACTTTGAGCCAAAAAAATCTCTTCTTTTCTTTCTACACATTTGCTCCCCTGAAGGATGAAAGGCCTTGGGGTCCCCAACCTGTGGCTTGGCTACAGAACAAACCAATTTACATAATTGGCTCAGACCATTCTATACAATTTTTGGCCTCAGAGGGTTTAATAAAAAATCTTTATCTTGCTCCCCACTTCTGGCAGAAACATTAATGGGGCTTCTAAGCAAGTTGCATACCTAAAATCCTGTGCCCTACGTTGTTATTCTCCTAATGTACAGGTCTTACAGAGGGCCTTGCATAGCTTATGTCCTGCTCATACCCCATTAGCTTCATTTTAGGGTAATCCTGAATTACCCCCCGGTTGTCACTCTTCAACGAGCCATTAGTGGCAGAAGAAGCAGTTCCACAGAATTAGTGGGTTTCTCTCAGTCAATGGTGTGGTTAGTTTCACTTACTTTAGGAATAATTTCAATCTTACTTCTGATTTTTTTTCTTTTCTGCAGATTTGATCTTTCTTACATGTGAAGTTTAAGCTCTCATCCAGGCATCTCTCTTCAACTGCCTTAGAGATTGTATGCAAATCTAGGCACGAAAACAAGAAAAGATACTCTTCCCTCTATATGTCCCTGGCCTTTCCTTCACTTAGATTATCATATATGACCCAAGAGGAATACTTACCCTTATGTGGGACATTGATGTTTGGAGTAATAATCTGTCAAATATCTTCCTCAATTTTTGTTGTGGGAGCAAACTTTAAAACTGTTGTGATGGTATATGGTCCCACCTTGATTGTCTAAAGTTAATAGCCAAATCTAAACCTTTTATTATAGTGGCTGTGGTCAGATGAATACAATGGGCCTGATTTAATAAAGCTTTCCAGTGATTGCTCTATTTCATCGTTTTGAGACTTCTATCCCTAGCCCTTTCAAACACCTATTCAAATATATTTTTCCAGCTGCCAGAATTACTGTTGCAAAACTCTGGAATATGTTCTAATATGTCTAATGTTACCTTTGAACTGGTCAAACATAAACTAATCTATTATCAATAAAAAGCTTCCTTGCAAGCTTAATGACACCCTGTGATGCCTGGGTTCACTACTTATCCTATGTTTAATGAGGCGTAAATCTTCCCCAACCTTTTTATTTTTTTCTGCTGCTCTGCATCAGGATCCCTTGAGGTGACAATATTTGTACTACTGTTTTTGTTTAAAGTTTGGTTTGGTTTCTAATTAGCTAAAACTTTGGCATTAGAAAGCCTTGAATACTTGGGTACATGGGTAAATTTTTTTCTTCCTTGTATTGCTGATTGGATTTTGGTTTATTGAGTCTGTTTTTCCTTTGTTATTGTTCACTTCTTTTCCTATTTCTCTGGTGTAGTGTGGGTTCTTGGTGTTATACTGAAATATGGAAAATGCTATCTGGCTATCAGAAAAACATTTTGCTTAAATACTTAAATCCACTAGGCGGTATCAAGTATTATTTTAAAGGCTTTGACTTTAATTTCATTTTAGTAATATACATACTGGTTTTAGGACTATGCCAGTAGGTCCAAATAGTCAGGCAAATAGTGTTTCAGAAGAAAGTTAGCAATAGCAATGCTTATTGTGCATTATTCCGAGTTTGCTTTACAGTTCAAAAGAATAGATGTAAATTTGAATGAGCTTTTCTTTTCTGCAACAGGAGACCAGTTTACTGTAGAAATCGTTTCAACTTGATGGCATTATGAGCATCAATGGAATGGGTGTAAATGTACTTATGAGTGTGCATAGGTATATAAATATTGTAAGAAGGATGTTACCAACAGTCATTGTCAGAGCTGCAGCCACAAGTCCAAAGGAATGTGAACCAACTTTCTAAGGCAGGGGTCGGCAAACTCCGGCCTTTAAGCCAGAAACGGCCTCGCCTAGTTCTTTGCAGCCTAACGCCCCCTGGCCAATCCGGCCTAATGCTGCGGGTTGCTGGCGGATCAGCCAGGGGGCGTTAGGAACTACCGGAGCCTTCATAGATTCTTTGATTTACCTGAATTATAATACTAACAAACACACACAGGCATAATTATTAACAAATGACATGTTTAATTAGATTTAATACTGCTGTCAAACAACCTCCATGTTGACAACAGAAGGAGATAGACAGTCATCTTAGATGTGAAACACAGAAAATACATTATTAACAATATTTATACTTTTTTAATATTCTCTATGTGATTCCTCACTCTCTATATTAACCATTCATTAGCCAACAGGTCTGGCTTCATTATGAAATATTTGCAACCCTTTTCTGCCAGTGGTTTGGTTTTGGCAATAAAGGTGTAATAAATCTGCATCCACAGTCTGATATTTAGCAGGTGGATTATGTAGTTCTTAAATTTGATAATAGTAATTCAGCATTTTTAATTTTTTTTTCTCTCACATCCATTCTCTGGTGTTTAACACCATCCACATATTTGTACTTATGCCCAACAAGGTTCTTTACAAGGTAACAAACCATCGTTTTTTAAAAGCTGTCAACATGATGTGTTACCAACAAGGGACCTTGGGCAACTTATTCTGCAACATGTTATGGCTGATTTCGAGGTCAACTGTTGGAAGGCCTCTTTTAAAAGCTGCATTGTATTATTAAGTTCCTGAATTGTTGGGAACTAAAATCTCCCTGGACGCCATTCTTTGGGAGCCAAAGTCTTTAAACCCTGGCCAGTAGTTAGCAGACCAGCAGACGTCTTCTCCAAACGTAGACTTGTGTCATTGTTTGGCCTAAAAGCAGAAAAGTCTCTCTTCTGTCTCTCAGCATGGTCAAGTACTTCTATTTCCTCCTCATTCGTTCACGGCTTCCTGTGTCACAACTTCCTCTACACCTGAGTTCTGTACCTCTGGCTCCCATAAGAAGAATTCGTGAAGTAGAGTGTTAACAGTTTCAGGGCACTCTAGCATGACCATGTGACTGCCTTCTTCTATCACTTTTAGGAATGTGATTAGCAGGATCTGCATTCATGAGAAAAAAATAACAATATTAAATTATCAGGCACTCAGGAAAATGTATTATTTTGTTGTACAACTAGACCATAGAAAACAGAAATAGTGAGAATTATTTGACACCAATCATACTTAGGTAGCTTTGTGCATTCATTCTTCCTCATCTGCTATTAAATAGCATTGGGACGGAATAAAACCTGCCCATGACCACTTCTTAACTGTGCCTCTGTGTGTGTCTCATCTTAAAGAAGATCCGCATCATCCCCAGTGGTTAATTTACTTTGCATAATATAACCTGTGTGCCAATCATTTGTTTTTGAGGCATAAACAACTTCTAAAACTTATGCAAACAAAGCTAATACACAGATGCAATGCAAAGTTTGGAGTTGTATTATCTGTCAAAGGATTTGTATTTCTTTCTGTCAACAGCTCAGAACAGTACTGTAAGCCAGGGCAGGAGATCCTTTTTAAATTTTGTTCACTTCACAAACACAGGTATTATTTTTCCCAACCCTGTGACTGGACATAGAAAGAAAAAGCAGCAGAATGATAAGACCGTCTTATCATCAATATTAGAAAAAAACTTTTAAAACTTATTGATTTGTGGCAAATAAATAGAAAATCCATGTGCTATACCTCTTTAGTAGAGGCATACTCATCCAACACACCTCAAAAGTCTTTTTATATACATGAAAAACAGCCTTTATTAATAATCCTTTTGCAGACTTTATTTCCCTAAATGTTTTTTTATAGTCTGGCAGAAGTGGTGTCATGTTTACAGCCTGTGTTCATTTTACAACAAGGCCTGTACAATCTGTAGAAAAGTGCAAAATATCGACTTTACAGATCACAGATTATATTTACAAGCTAACTATGAACAAAACTTTTTTTTTGTTTTACTTTTGAAAACTGTGGATTTAAACCACTGTCATAATTTGATAGCTGTCTGTAGGGCGAAGGTCCACTCTAGTTTGTTAATGATTGCCACTATAGAATAATTGTGTAAAAGTTTTGATTATAGCTGAGCTTTTATACAATGTAGTGGGCATAGCTTATGGCGCTAACATTAAGCCAACACCATACAAGTGATTTTAAATGACGCACATCTTTTGCAGAGCGCCAAACATATGCTCTTCATATACACATGTACCAATAGAGGGCAGTAAAGTAAAGGTAATATAGATTTTGTTCAGCAAGCTAAGCACACCACTGTACTCCATGTACTACCATAATGGTAGCTTTGGCCAAGACATTAACCCATAAGACCATTTGTTTAAATGTTGCTTTTGCTATGAAAATATATTGTACAAAAGTGCTAATATGACACAAATTTAACACAAGAACAAAAAATCTGTATTTTAGGCCGATGTCCAAAACTTTCAATTCTCATTGAATTGACTTAGCTGAAAATAAATGGCACTTTCTTTCTAAATAAGGTTTAGCTTTGTGAATTGAATCTAATGCCTAATTTCTCTTTAGTTTGCAAACACATAAAACATGTGTAAAAATAAATTCCTTCATAATACTTTATTTGAATGTATTACCTCTGCCATCCGTTGATCTTCTTCTAGTGGAACAAATTTGTCATGCATTCCATGCACAAGCAGTACTGGGACAGTTAATTCTGCGTGATAGACCTCATCACCTTCTGGCCAATACTGGCCACTCATCATGGCTCGTAGCACAAAGGATGACACATTGAAGGCATTGCCCTCTCGTAAGAGCTGTTTCTCTTTGGCACCTTGTCGAGCAAATCCAGCCCTGACGTTAAAAAAAAAAAAAAAAAAAATCAGCAATATCTAAACAATGCACCAATCATGAAGGATCATACTTCTAAATATTGTACTAAATATCTTACTATTGCTGAATAGCAGTGAATTGCAGTGGCCTGAATGTGTGAAGATACCAGTCAATATATATTTGCCTAACAAGTATTATTAATGCGCTGTTAAAATTAGCCCATAAAACTGGAATTTTTAAGGCATTATGAATGTCAGTTCTGTGCCCCATATTGCACATCAGTACATAAAAGTACAACAGCAAGTGACAAAAGTTTTTTGTACCCAAGGTAATAGAGATGTACTACTGATGATAATGGTTTATTAAACCATCACACCTGCAGATAACAAAGGAAACTTTTAATTACAATGTATATGGACCAAGGGCACTGTCGTGCCCCTAGCTAACCTAACTATTCAGAATAAATATGAATAATTAAACAAAAATGGTTTCTATGTACTTTTCCTTTATACTAGCAAACAAATGCAATGTTAGATAAAAGGGTTTAGTACAATAAATACTCTGGTAGTGACACATGACCATGACATTAGATTGTGAGCCCCTTTAAGGGACAGTAAGTTATATGACAATGAACTTTGTTGAATATTGTGTTAAATAATATGTTGCCGCTATATAAATACTGGCTAATAATAATATATTATTCAGCTGAGCAGGAAAAATGAGCAAAGAGATTTAGTTATATTGGAAGGGCTAAAAATGAGGGGCATTTAGGATCCCCAGTCATATGGGACTCTGATTTGATGTTTATATTCATTGAATGTAGGTTATATTTATTTATAAAAATGTTTAAAATTTAACATGTTTATGCCATGAACACTCACTACAACAGCAAGGTAAGTCACATTATATACAGTGGTTCTCAAGGTTCTCTGGTATGCAGGTCACTTTGGAGATTTGGAGCTCTAAGAAACTTCCTGACACTCTCTGTGAAATTGCTATTTCATCCGCCTAAAAGGGGAGGCCATATATAAAATTCCATACTAGTTGTTACCACAGAGCAAAAAGAAAAAGAAAAGTAGAATATTATGTTTTGTCTGTTGATTCTAATTGGTCTTTGTTTTAAAGCACTCATTGGTTTATGTTCTTTGTGTAGGATTTTTTTAAAGTGAACCTTTGCATTTCCCAAGCATGTGGTAACTTTAAATTCTATTTTGTGAATTGGTTCAGTCAAATGATCTCCTTTTCTGCCTATCATAATAAAACACAGCCTAGGCAAACCAAGCAGTACTGTTACTGAAATGCATATTTGGACATTTTAGCAAAAGTAAAATATTAAGTCCTCATCTGCTATAAACATTACTTTTACGATGCGTGACTGTCTCAATAATGGCAGACTTTAGTAGGGAATAATGCTTGAATTCAACTGCTCTATGCAATGTGTGCAGCAAAATGGAACCTCCCACTGGGAGCATAATTGCTGCTCCAGGGACAACTGGGAGCAGAGTTTTTGTTCAAGGATTATGTGTCGTGAGTTGCTTATAAGCCGCATATTTATTTTTTAAACAATTTTCTGTAAATAGGAGAAGAAAATAGTTGCTTTAAGGACATCAGATAAAGCGGCATTCGAACATTGCACCGCATTCAGGCATTTAGTATCAACCATGTATTGTGACCTAAGGCCGCAATTTTAAATGTTGGGTACAAAGGGCGTAATGTTATTAATGCACTTTTTTTTCTACCCAGTCCTACTATGACAATCAAGAAAAACAAATACTGCCTTGATAATCTCACTCATAGTAAGGGTTTAATGCTCATTTAGCCTGTGGGACAAGTAACAGACATAATGACCAGTTATCCAAAGCAGACCCATATTACAATTTAGTCATGCAGGTGCCCCTACACCAGCGTCATAACATACAATGTAAGACCAGCAGTCTATGTACATGAGAATGTTGAGGGCCCATCCCAATTCTGAGGCTGGAACAGGAGCTAAGAAGAGCACCAGCTGCTAGAGGAGTGAGACATAAGGTAAATATTCCCCTCTGTTATATCCCCATAGGTCAAACAAGCCTTAAACCCTTTACTATATGGGGAAGATGACAACCAAAGCATAACTTTATCAGTTAATCAGTGTTTTTCCTAAACATTTACACTGAGTAGTTGCTAGGAGTCCCTTCACCTTGTGAATTTTTGTTGTTTGCACTGTTTAATTAAAAATATTCTAAGTATCCTAATTATCTTCTATCTTAAATTGAACAAACAGGTTATTTTAAATACATATGAGAAAAAAAATCTGTTGAAAACTCACTTGAGGAAGCTCCACGCAAGGCAAGGAGACAAACAATGCAACACACAAGTGGGCATGTTAAAGATGGAGCAGAGGCTGGGCTCAAGGGCTGTGGGTCCACCACCATTAATCATAACCACCTTGTGGACTAAGTCAGGATATTCATGGGCCAGGAAAGTACAGAAGGAGACCCTAAGGGTTTTCAAAAGGAAATAAACATTAAGAAAGGTTTTAAACAATAACGTATGCACGTTCTGTTTACCTTTACCATACTTAGCTAAAAAATGCTTGTTAACTTTATTCTTCTGACATCTACATCAATATTTCAACATCTTTAAAACATTTATGTGTATGCTGAGAATAATTCTATATATTTGTAAAACACAGAGCATATGAGGTACAAGTACAAAAGCTGTCAAAATGCAAAACATCAAAACATGACATGTGCAAACTATGTCAAACTCAAGTATCTGCTTTGTCCCAAAACTACATCTTAAAATAGTCACAGTTTACTTTCAGTCCATAGCATTCTATGTAAGTAGACAAGTGAAAAAGAAAAAACATATTTCTGGAACACCAAAAAAACTATTTTATTTCTACGGCTAATAATGGTATTGCTGGAACAGACATCTTTTCTGTTTCATTGTATCAGTAACAAACTAGTGTAAGTTGAGTGCTCCCTAAATAAAACAGGTTGAATTAAAGTCCCTTCCTGCTTCAAATGTTCTGTTGGCTGAAAAATAGCCGATATTTATATAAAAAAAAAAAAAAAAGTGTTTTCGATTTGGAGGTGACTTTCGTAACTACTAAATCAGCCACTGACGTGTAGGAGTATTAAGGTGCTGACTTCATCACTTAAATACGTGTCAGGTCCGTAATAAGAACACCACCATAGCTAAACAACTGAAACCTGACCTATCCCTTACGGAGATCCAAGGTTTAATTACCCCTATGGACTTTGGTTTTCTCCCACAGTCCAAAAGTTCTTACAGGGTAAGAGGCTTCCCCCAAAATTACCCTAATATGCCTTCACCAGACTATAGTGGGGCAATTTGACTGCATCCCCCGATTTAAATAAATAATACTTACATCTCATCTCTTTTAGATGTTGGTGTTTTGTATGGTGTGTATGTTAACCATCATTTGACAACTTTGCTTTTCCAACTTACCCATATGAGTGTCCCACTAAGATGTTCCTTTTCTTTGCGTAACGTTTGAAGACACATCTCATATCCTCCGCAAGAGCATAGAAGGTGTAAGCTGCCCCAATTTGTGGAGCGGCACTAGAACCATGTCCCACCAAATCTGGGGCTACTACCTCATACCCAAGTTTAGAGAAGAAATCAAGTTGTTCTTTCCATATATCAAGAGACCCTCCAACACCATGAATGAAGAACAGAACCACATCAGAATTTGTGCCCTTACAGCTGCTGACTCGTCTTTGGCAATCAACCAGCACCACTTTCTTTGGCTTGCGTTTTCGACGTCTGCCTGGAGGTACATCACTCTCTTTTCCTCCCCCGCCATCATTGCCTGTACTGGTGTAATCTGAAAGCTCCACTTCCAATGTTCCAGCTGGTTCTGTGTTACCATTGCGGCAATGTAAGATTTCAGAACGAAGGGTGGCACCAAGATTCTCTATCACTAGCTGACCATTACGATAGACAGTGATTCTCCTCTTGCAGTGAATTAGGCCTTTTCCTGAGTTTTTCACTTCCTCTACTTCCTCCACCTCTCCACCTCCTGGGCGAGAAGGCAAGATGTGTCTTACTCGTAAGACACGGCCTGGCTTGACCTCCAAAAAATCGTAACCATCGCTGGTCTCTGATATATCTGCTGGACCTACAGAGTTTGGTGTTTTGCCTGTCAGGCAGTACATTATACGTTCTGCTATGCTGGTCAACATGGTGTGTCCTGTAAAATGTCAAACAACAAAATCAGTACATTAGTATTTAGTAAAATCATATACATTAGTATCCAAGTATTTACTTGGATTCCATATATAATATTAAAAAAAACACATAAATGCCAAATTATGTTACATTTAAGGTAATCCTATAATGTGTGAAATACTGGTGCTGCTATTGCTGATCTATTTGTGAACATGATAGCTGTTTGGTTGTTATGATCACCCTCTGGCTTTACAATGTTTGTTAAACTAAAAACTTTTTTGTAGTTTTGGATAGAGTATGGAAAGAAATGTAACTTCACTTCCTACAATAGTTTCACCAGGCAAGTGTGATTTCAGATAAAACAACTCACAAAATCTGAGGAGGGTTTTAGCCTTCCACTACTTCACTAAAGAAAGTTTCCCTTGTTTCCCACTAGCTAAAACCCCAGCAGATCAGGAATGGGGGTGCATCCCAGGCTAAAATTGAGTCAAATCAAGATACAAACCTACATATAATGCATTGTACATAGACATAAATGAATAAGGATTGTGCGTTCATGTTGAGTTCATTTCCAAACAGAATCTGTTTATCACCAGGCATTTTTTTAATTGTTATCTGCTGGCTTCAGATTAGTAGCCATTAGATGAAACAGGCAGTGATCTGGAGCAGGCAGTTAGGATGTTACATACATTTTTATTTGTCAGCAGAATTCACGCTGTGCAAGACAAATATGAAGTACAGATAATAAAAAAAAAAACAAAGGAATACAAAGGAATACACATTGAGGGAAGTACAGAGACAGAAAAACTGTGTGTCCGATATTTCAGAGGAAGGGGTATAGTATAATCAGGCAGGTAAATAACTAGTTTGCTTCTTTAGTTAAAAAGAAAAAAAGACCATTCTACTTGACACAAATCCTCCCAGGTTAATCTAATTGAGACTGGAATTTTTTACATTCATATGCACTGCTGGAAGATACATTATTTGTGCAAAGCTTACACCACCTCCTCAATACACAGTGTTCAGTACTTGCTCATTTGCAATGCAAATCTACTAAGAAACACTCTCCATGATAAGTAGGTACTGATGTCTTGGCAGGTACAATATTTTTAAACTGGTTACCAAGAAGTGTCTTCTATAGCACATTTTCCTATAGTTCATGCTTTTTTTACATCAAAGCAACAGTATATACCCAAAGATTCCTGCAGTCATGTAGCATCAACAGCAGAGCAGAATGGCAATGGAAGGACACAGTTGGACCTCCCAACTTTTTAGGATAGGGAACAGGGAAACTTTTTACATTAAATTTTGCCGGCAAATGACACATCCCTGCCCCTCCCCTATTTTGGAAACCATAAAAAACACAAAAAACGATTGGTTAAACTGCTTTCGTTCACAACATTATTTTCTTTATATTGGATTTTCAAAATACCAAATGTTCTAATTTAAACTGGATGGCTGGATAAAATGTTTGGTTTACAATAACACATTTTTTTGTTTAAAAATTAATTTTATACAGGTGTATACCGACCCAAAAAGTGGGAGAGAAGGACTAAGACCTGAAAGAGGGACAGTCCCTCCAGTTGGGAGGTATGCACAGTATTTCAAACTAGTCTACCTGTTCAAAATTGACAGAAAAAAAACATTGTTGAAGGGGATAGGCCAAACTACATAAATTAATAAAAATTATTTTAATAGTACAGGTTTCCTTAAAGGCTGAATTTGTTTTTCAAGAGATACCTTAGCTGGATTTTACACTTCTGCCGGCCTATAAACTATACCATAGCTTTCTGTTGTTTCTCAATGGAAGAGACCGTTTATTGCAACCAACTATCCAACAGGAGATTGTCTATTTTGAACCAAATGCTTCTGTCCTCATTTTTAGTTTTGCTTTCTCAGCACACTTTTGTTTTCCCTTAGAGATAAAGCCTTGTTTTGTCTGTGGGAGTTTTCTCCTTCAGTAGCGGTGGCACAGGTAACATACCTAAGTAGATCAATGTTGGTTTCCCAACAAAAAACACTTATACACCCCCCCCCCCCCCCCCCCCCCCCCCTAGCCTCCACCTCCATCCCTACTATCGGCTCCATCACCTGGCTCCCTGAAAATAATCTTAGACAGAATCACCTTTTTCAAACAATCCAATCGATAACAAAAATGCTTCTAATGGTACATATAACAGACAAAAGAAGAGTTCATTGCTAGGGTTGATATAAATTTTATAGTTGAACAATAATGATCACTGTCATTATGAACAATAAATATTTCTAAAAAGAGGGCAAAAAAGCTAAAAACATTGATGCTTAACTAGCTGTATTTGTTCACATTCCTCATTTATCAAACATCAGCAGATCAAAGCTCTTTATTTAAGCCAAGCTAGTTCAATAACACTTGTGGATGGGTGCTGCTACAGAAATGGTGTTGCCATGGTGATGGAATGCAGCATGTATAGCTCCTGTTTCCAGAATGAGGACCACTTGGCTGGAACATTTCTTTCTTATGACCTACTTATTAGCAGAATCAGAAACATTTAACCATTGATTGAATAGCAGCACATCTTTAACAATACTACTTTTTCCCTTTTAACAATACATATGTCACAAAATACACTAGACTTCGGCTATTATTCTACCATACAGAATATTGCCACTATAGGTAATTTTTTTTTTTTTATAAATAAAAGAGTATTGTGAAAATAAAATATATCTGTTTATTCAGAGCTTTTATTTGAGCTGCATAATTAAGTTGCATGTAAAAATTGCTGGTTACAATAATTTGCCACTGCTAACGCTGTTTTAAGTCCAAAGCTAAGAAAAAAAGAACTTATTCTACTCCATCATTTTTTAGAAAGACATCCCTCCTATGTCTGTACTACCCAAATCTGCAGTAACATAATTTCTCCAGACTCAGTAACTTTCCATCTGTAACACTGCAGTACTCCTCTTTTCAGATCACCTCTGCCTCTGCTTGCAACTTGTATCCACTTACCAAGACGGGTTAAATGGTCAAGGATAGAGATGAGCTGGAGGGTACTTACCCCTCGTTACCCTTCCTCATGTAGGCCCTATGCTTGTTTAGTTATTTTTTCTGACATAGCCGGCCCTTTCTGTTTGGGCCCACCGCTGCCCCTTTTTGTTAGGCTTAGTCTACATGGATGTTTCCCCAGCGTTTAACCTGAGGCTTTAAAAGCCCATGTTTGTCCTTGAGGCACGTTTTTGTGCGTTATAGATAACGTTCCTTGCAACATTCTAAAAATTAAAATGCAGGGTTAATGTGGGAAAACACAGGTAAACAGGGCATAGATGTTTTCCAGTAAAAGTGCATAGAAACGCGGTAGGAACGTTTACATGCGTTTTTAAAACCGTCAGTGTAGACCCAGCCTTACTGCTACTTGCCATTACTTTATTATACTACTACTGCAGTCCTCAGGGCACTGTGTGGATCCATTGTCCAACTACTGTGCAACTAAAAGGAAATGTTTTTTTGCAATTCTTCAGCATATAATAGAAAAGCCTTGGGATTGGAAGCGGTGCCAGAAAAAAAAGCCAGTGATGATTGTTAAGAGACTTATAGCTCTCATTCAGACTTGTAGTCTTGTAGCCAAAAGATGAATTTAAATGGCTTGCTGTGGGTTACAACACATGAGCCCATTACCTTACATAGTCAATGACTATTATATAGGATAAGATATATTTTATGCACACAGAATAGGTGCAAAGTGCTAAACTGGCTATCATACTTTCTTTGTAGGGGTTATGGGTTTAAAGTATACCAAGGGTGCAGATTATATGTATAAATAAATGTCTTACTGGTTACCTGGGCTTCCACTCACAGCTCAACATCTACTGTAAGTTTAAAAGAATTGTATTATATACATAATATTGCAGTTCACTAATCCTTAAATGTGTTGATTGTCCTTGTCACTTCTTTTGAGCTAAACTGAAAGCACAAAGAATGTTATCTTCTCTCATTAAGCAATGACTCCCATCATTCCTCATGTAATGAAGATAAACAAAGGCAGCCATGTTTGAAGTGCAGCTTGATAATAAACATAGCTTCCTCGCATAGCCACCCAGAGATAGGAGCTGTGATATTTGAAGGATTGCAACTGGTTATAATAAAGGAAAAAAAGCATAATAAATTAAAATTAATGCAGCTAACACATCTAGGGACTGTTAATCTGCAATGAATTACATTTCTGGTAGTTCTTGTCTCATCTTTTACAAGGCAGCATGGTGGCTTAGTGGTGAGCAATTCCGGCCAGGGCACTTTCTGCATGGAGTATGCAGGTTGTCTGCGTGTGTTTCCTCCGGGTACTCCGCTTTCCTCCCACATCCCAAAAACATGCAGTTAGGTTAATTGGCTCCCCCCCCAAAAAAAAAATATTGACAAATGACTACGGTAGGGACATTAGATTGTGAGCTTTGTACAATCAGATGTAATCCCAGGTTTAAGCTGCGTACACACCTGCGATTTTTCTCGTTGGAAAGGATCTTTCACGATCCTTTCCAACGAGAAAAGACTGCACGATGCATGAACGATGCTGTACATACAGCACCATTCATGCTCTATGGAGAGGGGAGGGGGAGAGCGACGGAGCGGCACCCTGCTGCGCGCTCTCCCCTTCCCTTTCATTACGATCGGTCGTCGTCCATCGTCCATGGATCCGCCAGGACGGTCGTCGGACGATGGACGACGACCGACTGTACACACGGCAGATTTTCGCCCGATAATTGGCCGATACCGATTATCGGGCGAGAAAAATTTGCCGTGTGTACGCAGCTTAAGGCTGTAGCAGACAACCACCTGCTAAACACTTCTGGGGTTACCAATTAGTTAACCAGGTTGGAAAACTTTATTTACTGCTACTGATACCTTCCAAGATTAGCAGCACACAGAGACTGTGGCTCTTTAGTACTCCACTTTTCTCCATTTACTAAACACAAACCTAGTGGACATACTTCTTGGCACACATAAAGTGCACTAACCTATATCAGTGTATGAACAATTATGACTGCTCTGACAACTCCAAACCAACCAAATACAACATACTGTTAGAATTTACAGTTTATCATACCTTATGATTTATCTGTGCAATGTTGTATAAAACAAAATGTAAAGATACGGCATAACAAACAAAATTCCTGTATACTCAGTCATAGCTCTGCCCTTTTTCTATCTCTCTTGGGCAATGGATGTAAGAGGATCTGAACATCAGCAGTGCATCACTCCTCTGATGTAGCAAGCTATATTTAATTAGCCAGAGATGCTTTCAGTCAAGGGCAGTAGGAAGGCATACAGCAGTGACAATGGCAGTATAAACTGGCACTGTGCTCGGCATGTACATTTGTATGCCATCTGGGGGACAGCTGAGAAGGGTGACAACATTCTGATGTATTGGAAACAGTACAGCGGGTGTTGTCACTATTAAAAAGGAAATGGTATTCTGTCTGTAGACACATCCCTATTCTATAATTTAAATAATTCTAATCAGGAACTGGAATAATGGGTAATATTTTAAAGTTTTGAATTAGAAACAATAAAAAAAAATGTTTACATACACTTTTTAACTATATTCAAAAGAGCATAGAGGAATATTTCATTGCAGGAAAGCTCAAAATAGGATGTATCAGTATTACATGTCACTCATCTTTTTTTATACCGATCCAAAACATTCCTCAATGACCAACACAGTATTTGGCTTATCCTCTTTTCTTGCCAGCGAGTAGGCTGTACTAGATGTGATGATTCATATACATACAAATCTGTGCTTTCAGACACAGCTCTGACCTACTTTCCAGAGACCTACTTGCATAGTTATGTAAAAAAACAAATAGGGAAATATCAAATATTGCAGGATTTTATACGTCAACTGTCACTATACAAATTATGCAAATCTACAGATATCCGAACATACCATAAACAGTCCTTTACTAAAAAGTTATAATGTGATAAGGAGTGGAGTATCCTATAGAGATCTATTAGAACAAATGTTTCATCGATATTAAAACTGTAAGCTGATTGGTTACTTGTTACCACAACACAAACAGAATGTTGCAACCAATATTCAAATTTTTGCATCCCTTGCAAAAATCAGAGCATGTTTGTGTATTTCTAAACAGTAAATAAGCACATGGAATAGATCCCATCCCAGATTCAGAATACTGTAGGTTTTAACAATGCTGTCCTTGATATAAAATCTAATACATTGGATTTACCATCCATTTTGAGATTGTGTTCCAAAAATGTAAGTGACCCGAAACACCAATGTAAAGAAACATAGATCATACTGTTACTTTAAGAGGCCTCTCTGCACCTTGTATGGGCAGCATGATAATTTAACTGAAATTAGCTAATAGCTTTTATGTAGCCATGAAAAAAAAAAAAAGATCAAAAGATCCCTCTCTTTATTGCTTGCATTTCATCTAGCCTCGATGTTATACCATGTTATATCCTGCTAAAATGACAACAAAAAAATGAACAGGTAAGACATTTGTTTCATCCTTAGCATAAAATACCCATATTAAAATAACCAATAGCAACCAATCACCTGCATTCCCTTATGCTTCCTTAAATCACAATGAATAATTCAAACTTGGTTGCAACGAATGTGCTGTAGCTCATAACATAAAATGTTATAAACCATACAGAATAAATAATGTATACCTGCTCAACCACCCTTATGTAAAAACGTAATAAAGTGTGTGCAAAAGGTACAGTAACCAACAGAAATCAGTCTCTTGCCAGCTAGCACACTAATTGCTTGAAATTTACTTTTTATTAGTTGCTATGGTTAACTACATACTCTTTCTCTGTTTCTGTTCTGTTTTCTTTAATGAAAGGTCAGAAACTCCTTCAAGTTTGAACTGATTATCTGCAGAATAAACTTAAAAAGTAGGGGAGAGAAGATGGGCAGGCTTTTATGGCAAATTTTAAGCAGTGTATGTTACTTTAATGTGATAAATGTAGATCCTAATTCTAACATAGATCCACTAAACATTTGATAAGCATATACAAACAATTGTGAAAATGTGAAATAAACAAATTTACAAGCAATTACAGTGATGTTTATAGGTACTTGAGTCTCTTCAAGCATTAGGTAGCTAATAACATAATCTCAATTACCCGACGCGTTTCGCCAGTTGGCTTCTTCAGGGGGTTGTTTTGAAATTTTAGATTGTAGATAGGGAAGCACTTGGATTAACTGCCGGCGTCTCACTCCCCCTTTGTGGAATATACACATGTTTCAGTTTCCTATAATCTTTATTATCTTAAATTATCCATATCCAGACTTCTATCTGGTTTCATCATCAATTTAACCCTTCCCCCCTATTGGGGTAGCTATTGGCATGAATACCTGCAGATGTTTTTATACTCACCACAGTCCAGTGGTCATTAAACTAATACAATCTCAAAACAACCCCCTGAAGAAGCCAACTGGCAAAACGTGTCGGATAGATGTTTAGTGGATCTATGTGAGAATTAGGATCTACAGTTATCACATTAAAGTAACATACACTGCTTAAAATTTGCCAGAAAAGCCTGCCTATCTTCTCTCCCCTACTTTTTAAATTTAAGGATAAACTCAGGCTTGGCAAACTGAAATTATCACTTTAGGAACTTCTCTTGGAATATTCTCCCCCCTTTTTTTACTATCTGCAGAATAATGCATATCTGTGCTTACTGAATAAATTACCATCAGTATAAATAACACTGATAAGAGACCTTCTAATCTGTCGCATAGAGGTTAGTAAAGTATATAAATAGTTTACATATTGTGGGGCTCAATACACAGAAGATGATTACAGTGCATTTTAGCAAGATAACAGGGGCCTGTATTGTCTAGTGTGGACCTTGAGATGATATTTGCTTCCAGCCTGCATTCTAGTGGTTTATAGCTCTTTGTTTATCATTACAGAAGCAGCACTCACAGCCCATGCTTGTTTACATGATACCTGCAGAATCCATCCCTAGGGTATTTGGCAGAAGTCTGCAGAGCAAACCCAAGATGTCCTCTTACTAATGTGTTGCAGAACATTTCTCAATTGGCTTGTATACTAGATTACTGCAGTCCATTTAGCCAGTGAATAACCTTTGTAGAAGTACCAAATGCCAGCTAATGCATCCATACTGTAATTTTACCATGGCTGGAGTTTTATTGCAGAAGTATACCCAGATATGCAATATTTCCTAACAGCTGGCTATTTTAATTACTGTACTATTAAGACATTTTCATAGAAATGTATTGCTGTCATTTACAAGTTTTAAACTGCAGAATATTCTCACTGTGTCACCTCTGTGTCAGATAAGTAGGTCAGAACAAAACTCATTTGTGTATATGAATAATTATCTCCAGCAAAGCCCACACTCTGTCTGCAGCAAAGTACAGCAAATTAAAAATGAACATGTATTTTTAGACTGTAAACATCAAATTAATTTGCAATATCACAAAATGTGCAGAGCCCAGCACACATACAGCAACTGATGCTTGAAGGGTGCACTTTACACAGATATCCAAGCACAGAAAGTGTTAACCCTTCCCAGCCAGGGAAAACTGCAAAACAATTGCCTGTGCCTGAGCATCCTATAACTGGCATACAGCAGCAGGGGTTGTCTGCATGCTTTGTCACATAAATGCCAACACTGGCTAGCCTGCATTAATGAGATTTAACTGATATTTATATTATAGACATACATCATTTAAAAATAAATGATCCTTTATTAAAAATGCATATACAGGATCCATGGAACACCCTTCAACACACACATATATCCACATAATAAAACAACATTTGTTGTAAATACTGTGATATTGCTTATTTGGTTGCAATGTTAACAGCAATTTTAAGAATGACCTAGAAACATTTCACTAAAGATTATCCAATCTATGAAATATTTATACAAGATTCACAACTATTCTATTTTCATAACAAAAGCAAATATAAACAAGCTCCAATAAATAAAAGAATTGTGTTGAATAGAACCACAGAACATCAATAAGGTCAGGTCATGCGCAATATATATATTTATGGAAATTTCCTGGAGCTGTCAGTGATTGCACATGCTACTGGATACACATGAGCTAAGCAAAGGCCATGAGTGGGTTAACACATGGGCAGCTCATAAAAACACTATCACCTTTTCAGCCTGCACATGTATCTGGAAAATAGATCTCCTGCAAGAAAAAATTTAAAGATATATATATATATTGTGCTTACCTCATTTATTGTAAAGAATGATCACCGGTTTTGGTCCTCTTGAATTGGATTTGTTTGTAGACAGGGATCTGGATGGAAGATGGATAAAGAGAGCAAATCCTGCAGTGGCAATCTGCTCCTGAGGCTAATTCTCTTATCCTGCACCCACTGCCTTGCTTTACAACCACATTAAGGCATATGCAGCTCAGTGCAGCAGGGTGTCTCTGCACAACCTGGGTACTTGCTTGTTGTTTCCCATCTAAGCTTCCCTACACCCCTTTAAGATGTCAACCTTCTTCTGCCCCCCTACATGCTGTTGCCATACAGAATCTGAGTGAATCCCTCCTAGAGGTGTGTGCAGAGAGCAACACAGAGAATAAAGCACCTATCAGCAGCCATTGCAGACAGGCAGCTACAGCCAATAAGGGAAAAAAGAGTAACTTAGTAACAGTGCTGTGTCCTGTCAGTTGGATAGGATGTGACAGTTAACTCCTGCTTTGCTGATTTTACTGGCATAGTTTACTGTGAAAATGACATTCACAAATATTTATTTGTAGGTGCAAAGCCTTGTCCTATGAAGAATGTGTTTGTATGTAAAAATATGTGCAAATAATATTTAATGCTGATTTCCAACATTATAGCTGTTGTATCAACATTTTTCTGCATAGAGTAAATTCTGTTTACATGTTGTCACATAATATTAAAGTGGAAATGTGTTGTGTATTGCAGTGTTGTTATTCTGAATGTCAAATAACATCTACTTTGTCTTCATGTACCTAATGATTTTAGATTAGCAATACCATATTTAGGAACTGATATACCTGAGAATTGGGGTTACAGAAGGAAAACTTGTCCTAAATAATTTACAGCTGTCAGTTTTCTATCAAAGGTAAACAATAACAGGTTTACTGGTAAACTTGTCACTGCCGCTGACTGAGAACCCTTTTTCTTTTAGCAATTATTTGTTTAGGATCAATATATATATATATATATGAATATATATATATATATATATATATATATCTCAATCATACCAATATTAGGTAAATTACCCCTTCTTTCACCTTGCAAGCTCATATTTTATGACTCATTTATGTGTTTTGATAATGTGCATTACCATGATAGTAACCATGACACAGTACACACATCTTGTAGCGCCATTCATTTTTAATGCCATCCCAATGCATCAATTTATTTGTAATTTTGCTTTGTTAGAGTGTGTTGGCAGCCTATTTATTTCAAATAAACTGCCTTAAAGCAGAACCAAACCCTAAAAATTAAAAATTTAAACCAGACAAGTCTTTTTATTGCAGAAGGCTTGTCTGGAATAAAATAAACATACCTGCCTGATTTTTTATTTTACACTCACCTATCCTTGCTCTGCTGAGGGCATAGGGATGTTTATCCAGTTTTCTTCCAGGTGTTGGATCTTCGGCCATCTTGATTGGCAAGGCGCAGGCGAGCAGCAGTGACAGCAGGCCTGGGGGATGACGAAATACCTGGCATATACAAATATCCTACAATGAGCTGTACACATGCAGCTCAGTGTAATTCAAAGAATAATATAGCACATGTTTTATTACAGAAGGGTCATCGCATGTCCCTCTACAATAAAATTCCTGGTTGCTTACAGTTTTTAAGCTTAGAAGTATAGCTCTGTTTTAAAGAATGCACATTAATGAACAACATAAAACATACAAACTCAGACAGTGTCCCTAGACATTGTTAGTGAGCTTTATACATAGATGAAATGTATTGATTAGAGATGTTTTACTTGCAGACTCTGGCATATTTATGGAGTTGGGGCAACAAAGAAGTTTGTGTGATAAAGGAAGGTTCAGTTGTAACTTTCCTACCATTGTATACAGTTGGATTTCTGGTAGAATAGTGGTAACATGAAAGTGTCAACAGGTATCTGTCTATTACAACACAAAGCCACATTACAAGAAAAGGCTATAATTTCTTTATAATAAAGTATAAACTATTTTGCAATCAAGACAATGTACACGTATTCCAGAAAGCCTTCATTCTGTAGAATTACACAGAAATTTTCTTTTTCCGGTACATTTTAGGAACACAGGATAATGGTTCTAATTTTGCAGAACAATTTTATGAAAAAACTTTGGCAGGGACTCATATTTAAAACTTGGCACTACATCAACCAGAAATCAATAGAAATATTGTTTTTGCAGGTTTTGGGGGAAAATAGGGATTGGCAGTATATATACCATAGGGTCATTATTTTATCTATATTTTTAGGGGAAAAAACTGCTACTGCTAATGTGGATGGAGACCTTGGCTGCAGGAGGAGGACATGCCATTGGACATGCCACATCCCCCTAATGTCAATCTCTGCCTCTGCCAGCCATAGTTTATAGATATTTTATTGCAAAAAAGGAAGGGACGAGTACTAAAACAACCTTAACAGCAATAGACATTATGGTACAAAGTGTTCATGTGATGTTTTGTGCAAAAAATATATTAAAATTTTAAGAAGATACAGGCGAAGAACAAACTGAATGCTAAACTTTAGAACAGATAAGCATCAATTGAAACTGTAAGCAAGCAACAGTACTATTAACATAATATTAATAAAAAAAAACCTAGACTAACAGAAATTACACAAAATGCACTAGGAAAAAACAAAAACATTTCCATTTAATTTCTTCTGTCAATGTCTCTGCTTTTTAATTTCTGTTCTTTCTTCAAACTCATTCCTCTTCTTCTCTTTTTTCCAGTGTGTCTATTTTTCACACTCTAGCTCTGAGTCATCCAATTATCTAAAAACTACAACTTTCTAACTGCAGGAACACTGACATTTATGTCACATTTTCATTGGTTGCTATGACCTGTTTCTGGGGAAAAGGAGCTATTTCATTGGCCCAGACAGTAAAGTAAGTGTTTTTGCAAACATTCAAAACACAAAAAGATGTTGATTTAGACTAAATTATCTTTCAAATCAAAATTTGAGTTCAATATTACACCATCAACATTTATACGTTCAATCCTAGTTAGATGTGCATTAATGTTACATATAGTGAAAGGGACCTTGGAAACAAGCATTGCTCTGGGCTGAAAACTAACCATTGGTCTTCTGATGTATCTAATACTAGAAATCCACAAAAAGTAATAATAGCTAAAAAGTAATTTACTAAGAAAATTACTATATCCCGAACCTTATTTTTTACCTCAAAGTATCCTCTAAATGTAGCCCTAAACTACAACCTAATGTCAAAATCCAACTTTAACCAGTTTAACACTCAAATCTAATAAAGAAGGATACAAGGAGAAAAGTCCATCCTTTATCACATTGAATAATATTTCTACGAAAAGGTACGACTTTCCAAAATACACAATAAAAATTATTCATGAAAATACAAATGTCACTAGTAAACAGAGACAGATCCAAAATAGCAATGTATAAATCTGTAAACAAGTGCACTAAACCTTTGTTTACACCTCAACATGCCATTAAATAGATTTCATCTTACTTAAATCTGAACAAGGAATGTCCTAAAACTCTGAAATCATTGATATTTAGAAATAGTATATAATAAATAGATAATATTAGATAAAATATGATATAAATGATATATTTATGATATAAATTGGATATATATAATATAGTGGGTAAACTAGATGGAATAGTAAAAACATGGCACCAAAGTTGCATATGTTATCAGTACTCAGAAATAAATATATATATATATATCTATATATATATATATATATATATATATATATATATAGATATATATCTATATATATATATAAAAACACACAAACACACATATATGCACAGTATATATACAAATCAGTAAATACTTACTGCTTTACAGCGTGTTGTATCCTAGGTTGTATGGAGGATTGTGTATATGATTTCTTTATGTATCATTTAGTAGTAGCTGTGATCTTCATCAAACTAGTAATTATGCTCTGCTCCTCTCTTATTGGACAGTGAAAGATTATATCTTGATGATGACACACTTTTATTAGTACACCTGTGAAGAAAGTATTTTTGAGTTGATGACATCACTAAAACAAACATATTCATAATACACTAGATAATACCCAACTCTTTTTCTCTTTAGATCAGATAAATAAGAAAATGAACAACAGTTAAACAATTTTTATTGCTAATATTCAAGCTGAATTAAAGATAAAACTAATATTTCCCCAAACAGTGGGTCCCCCTCCCATCTGCTTGTCTATGGGTAGAGAGTTCAGGAGAAAAACTTACCTTATATGTAGCTTCCCCAGGAGCTAGCACTCTTCTCTTCAACTGGCCAGACCTTATAAGCAACTGAGCTAGCAGTCTGATTGCTGACATTGTCCCCTTCAATGCAGATCTAAGATTTCCATATTGTACAGGAAGATGCTGATCACCCCCACCATACAATGATGTGGTACATTGGCAGCACAGAAGTGTCACTTGGTACAGGTGCAACTTATTTTTTTTTTCTACCCATGAACAAAACACTAAACGAAAAACTTAACATTGTCGAGGGGGACCCAGGGCAAGGGTAAATATTAGTGGTTTTCAGCTTAAACAAAATCAACATTATAATAATGAAGATAGATGATCATTAATATTCTAACTTTCAAAAGTGGGATTTCTGACGCTTTCAGAATCCATTGACAAACTAGCTATGTCTCAGAGGAGCTCACAATCTAATGTTTCTAATATAGTTATAATCCATTAACATATGATTAAGGTTGACAAATTAGAGAGGAAGATACTTTACCATCAATGTGTTTTTAGAATGTGAGTGGAAACCTACGCAAAAACACGCAAACTCCATGCAGTTAGTATCTTGACCAGGTCCAGGGACCCTGGTTTGTTCTACAAGGCAACAGTGCTGTCCAATTGTAGATTATCTGTATTGTGCGCTGGTAAATGAGGAGATTGTCTCCTCCATGGGAAAATGGCATTAAATCTGAAATAGATTCTATTCCTTTCCCACTCCACCCTAAATGTAAGTGATGTTTTCTTGCACAGGTGCAGCCTAGGTAAGCGTGACCCATAACAAAATCAATGAGGGAGTCACCGGCCTATAATTTTAAACTGAAATTGTATTTATCCTTTAAAAGCTGAAACAAGCAATGTAAAATATATGATATATATTATAAAGGTAAACTGTATCTAAAATAAAAAGATTATTTGCTGATTGGGTAATTAGAATAGGGCATTGAGCTGATTTGTGCAGATATGATCACCTTTTAGAAAGAACACAAACTGAAAAGGAGAAAGCAAGCATACCGCCCAGCCCTTCCTAAGAATATATGGCTGCTCAACATATATCTACATCACAATATGTCTGCCAACAACCTCCAAAATTATGAAATGAAATAGAATTAGAGGTCCATTTCTGGAGGCTTTTTTTTTGTCTTTACATTAAAACTGTGCCACGTGAGCTGTGTTTTCTACTATCAACAGAATACAATGTTCACTCTGATCAGCTTGTTTTACAGCTTGCCGTGTGCTGCATTCCTATCATCTGAGTTCACACGCAGAAGTTTGATATTATAGAGCGCTTCTGCTATTGCATAATATATTTATAACAGCTTTTTACACATGGATCATCAGTGAGTGAATTACATCATTAAATGCACTAGTACATTGTGCTCTATGTGTGTCTACTGCTAAAACAAATATTACTGTAAATATTACTGTACTTTACTAATATATTATAATAAAAGAATTAAGAAAGTATATAATGTATATAAAAAAAAACAAATATTACTGTAAATATTATTGTACTTTACTAATATACTATAATAAAAGAATCTAGAAAGTATATAATGTATATAAATAAGTATATATATAATGCATAATTCCCATACTGTGGTGCATAAGGTATTACTATCACTGGTGAGTCTGTCACTGGGGGTCTTTTACCGAGGGTCTGTAAGTGGGTGGTTTGTCATTGAGGGGTCTTCTATTGAGGGGTTGGAGAGTGATGGGTTTGTCACTGAGAAATCTGCCTCTTTCTGTCAAAGTAACCCAAGCTGGCTATGCTTCCCATTATAACATTGTGAGCAACTAATTTCTTTTCTTTAGTAGGGTGGGTTACACATATGTTACTGAACTGGGTGACAGCAATCCTGGTGAAACCTCTGTGTCTAATTTCACTTGCTTTTTTAAATCTTGTCTCAAGGAAAATGTGGAGTGCCTAAAAATGATAATAATTTAAATGACAACATAATAAAAAATGCATTTAATTATAAAAAATAAACAGTATAAAAATAAAAGTGCTTTAGACATAAAAAATATCCCATAGTGCAGACATTGGGATTAATTTACAAGGGTAAGGATCTTTACTTTATCTTTGTGACTCATAAAATCTAACTAGATAAAAATATGTGTCACCTTTTCAAAAAAAGATCCTTATTATTGTTTTGCTAGCTTTTGTAAATTAATAAAGCCTAACACATCAAGTTTCAAACCTAAATCATTTGGGGGGTCTATTTATAAAGCAGTGATTCTGACATTCGCTGAAACATCCCTGGTGGAGGATCTTCCAGGGCAATGTTTCAATGGTAGTAATTGATTCTTTCCCAAGGAGTGTTTTAGTGAATGTCAGATTCACTGCTTTGTAAATGGATCCCCTGAAGTCCAATGAGATTTTAAATTTACAGTTACATAGCTGAAAATAATGATCCTCATCTTTGTCTAAAGCGTATTATTTTGAGGCTATTGCTTTCCTTTCTTAAGAATGTTTTTTGCAATATGTTTATTGTGCATGTTCATAATACACAAAAAGAATAATAAAGGTTCATAAATCATTCATTGAATTAAACTGAATACAGAATGTACTACAAGGATTCATAGGACAGGACAAGTCTGCAGTGGGTGCTGACTCACAAGAAAGGTGTCACCTTGTGCCTCTGTCAGTGGAATTTCTTATGTAAGGTGCGAGAAGCAGTTTAACAGGGAAGGTGTTTTATTCACACAGAAGATAAGTTATAAGTAAGCACATTAAAATGTATGGCAACATTATAAGAATATGGGACATTATAAAGGTAGACAATGTTTTTGAGGATCTGACAATGTCATTTTAAATATTGTATTTATTTGTTTTTTTCTTCAAAACCTGTAGATTATACATGTATGGTCACCAATTTTTGAGTTAACAGCCAAGGTCCTAAACATGGTATTATGATCCACATTTCCGGGGCTGGGTATCTGGAGGACCTCTGGAAGTATGTAGTTTTTCTGTAACTAAATTAAAGCTAAACTATAGAATAAAGGTGTAAATCTCTAATCTTAAATCCCTGCTTACCTTTAGGAGGCTAGTAGTGCCTTCCCAGCACTTTCACACTTGGGTGCAATGTGATTCTTGCCCAGGCCGTGTGACATGTTTTCAAATTTGTTTTTTCTATAAATTTATGAATTTATTATAAGACTGTTTTCATCAGTTTTTACTGTTTTGTTGTAAAGAAGCACTGTTTTTAGCAATGTTATTTCAAAAGTATAAATATAATTAGCAACACCGTCACAGCAACACTACACAAAAACATAGACACAAAGGGCCTAGTATTATTAAAACTCTGAAGAGACAGGAAAGACTGGAAAAGATAGACTATCATTGGAGAACCTGAGTGATTCAGCAAATGTATTTTTTTTTTGTCAAAATGATGATTGATCCTAGATTGTAAGCTCTTTGGGGCAGGGTCCTCTCCTCCTCCAGTGTCACTGTCTGAATCTGTCTGTCATTTGCAACCCCTATATAAATCCTGTTTATTATTATTATTATTATTATTATTATTAACCACCTAGCCGTTAAGCCCGACCTTGGTACGGGCAAAAAAAAATGGCTAGGATGGTTAACTCCGTAATTTTGTCACATCCTTACCTCCATGGTCCCGCTGTGCACATCCAGCGTCGTTTTCCTATTCCAGCGTCGTTTTCCTATTCCAGCGTCGTCCTCCGTCCATCGTACAATTTAAAAAAAAAATTTCATGAAAAACAGTGGATCACTTTTGGTACAGAAATCTAGACCTCAGTGTAACGCTCAGGTGGTTAATAATAATAATAATAATAATAATAATAATGCTCAAAAATGCTCAGCAGGTGTTTGAAAAGTCTATTAAAGTAAGTTGACAAGTGAGATCAGGTCATGAGATACATGTTGTGTCTTAGCGCCAACACCATACTTCACCACAATGCCAGCTTAATTCTAGCACAAAACGGCCTTTCAGCTGCCCCAAATAATTTAATTTATAATGGCTGACATTTTTTTCTGGAGATGTGAAACACAAGGAAACAACCTTCTCGACCACTTTAAAACTATATGTGAACAAGCCCTTAATGTCATTATTGATTTGCAAAAATACTGGGCATCATGAAAAATTACCTTAAAAAAAAAAATACTTTTTTCACCTTTTTTTAAATTTCCTGATCTTGTTGAATCTCTGTGCTATCAATCTCCTAAGCCTCCACATCCACCTAATGGTCGTAAGGCATTTCTCAGGCTGGGTTTCCTAGCAGTAACATAAATGGACCATATCTGCATAATGGGTGTTTAAACGACCACTTGTAATCTTAATGTGACAATGAAGACGCATGAATGGGAAAAAGAGACAGAACATTATCACCATAAAACTGGAAGTATCTGAAACAAGGACCTTAATAAAAGCAAGATCATATTTTATTCATAAAAGACTGAAAAAAATCAAAAAGTAACTTTTTTACATTACAGTAACATGTTGGTGGCATATTTTTAAATGTTTTACAATATTTTCACATTGAATTGCATTAAAAATGTGTGAATCAACTTTTATTAATGACTCATTGTTCAATTAAATATAATTTAAAACATTTGTGTGAATTGGGTGAAACCTGTATAAGGAAACCCCATCACATTTGTATGATATATATATATATATATATATATATATATATATATATATATATATACATATATACATATATATATATATATACACTTTTGGTTTTCTATATACTTTAAGCTCTTCAATTTATGTTCTTCAAATTTTAGAGACCGTTATTTGAGATTTGACTGTCCAGGCCTTTGCAAGTGACTACAAAGCCTAGCAAAGGAGTTATTTTTTTTTTTGTTTTTGTTTTTTAAATTGAAACTGCTTTGCAAAACACATACAAGCACTTCAAATGCTAAGATTGGGTTGGACACTGCAGGTAAGGTCTAAAAAAATGTGATAATGCTGACACTTGTTAAATTATAAAAAACATATGGACCCATTTGGTGCAATGTTATCCATTTTTTCATGCCGATATGTTAGGTTACTAAAAGATCCCCTTTAACAGTAGGTTTTCTTTAGCAACATTGATTTGTATACTGCATGCATCAATACAATTCTGAAAGAGGGAGGACTCTTTTCAGGGACTGCTGCCAGTTGTCATTTACAGAGCTGGCTTTCAGAGTTTGCTAGGGCTGCAGTATTTCTGCAGAGAGCTAGAGTGAGCTAAGCAGTTCTGAGTCTGCGGCCACCTTGGAGCAATATAAAAAAATGCTCTATAACTCATTGGCAGCCCTTGCAGTTGGCGTATATTTCTCAGCACGGGGTTTTTCCTTCAATGTAGAATGTCCCTTCAATCTAAGTGACGCTTAGCTGTTGAATGATGTACCTAAAATAGCTTGTCCTACCATGAACAATCATGAAATCCCATCAAACACTTTACATAGGGAGAAATCAAAATGGAGGAATGTTTTTTTGCTAAAATTTCACAATTTTGAGAAATGCAGCTCAACGTTTCAAATGCAAAGCCGTTGTACATGGTATTGTCACAAAAATGACTGGAGTAGGTGGTGGTGGTGGTGTTTGGAGGGGATACATGTTCCAAGTGCAAAAATGTGCATGGTAAACCCCCTTTTATTTTTAATCTAACATATCTCGTTCATTAACAAAACAAATGTGTTTTTGTATGATGGAGGCTTGTATTTGGTAGCCTTTAGAGACATAATCGATATTTATTTTTCAATTTGTAGGCCAAAAAATGAAGAATGCATATATGCACTGTATCTTCTGATTAATCTTCTGATCTTCTAATTCTGATCTTCTGTTTATTTCTCAGGTAAGTATGACCTTAACTGTGTATTTTCTTTAACTGTTTTATTTATTGGCATCAAATAGTTTGACTTTCATTTCTTGTTTGGTCTTAGATTTTAATGAATTAAACTCATGAGTGAGAAAATGCAAACAAATATTTTGCATTTTTTTAGTTTTACCAAAGATAATGATACCAATGATAATAGTAACAATAGTAATACTTCACTTAACCGTGAGCTGATCAATGAATCAGAACCTCCACTGTCCAAGTTACAATTTTATTTATCTTTTTAAAAAAACTCATAATAATGGTCCGTGGGATATCAAATGATGAATGTAGTGATCCATGAGGTCTGAAACATTGGCGACCACTGCTCTAGTCCATAAAACAAGGTAGCACACACAATTTCGTGCACTATGTTGGGATTGGGGTAAAGTTTGAACTGTCCCTCTACTGCCTACTAACAGTCATAGTCACATTGATCTAAAATTAAACATTTCAGTATATATATATATATATATATATATATAAAGTAACATCCTGGACTGAGAAGCTTTTTTTAGTCACCTGCACTAACCTAGAATCCCTGCACCATAACTTTAACCTCAGCATTACAGCCAAGGATGCCGGTTGCAGCAAACTCCTGAAAAAAACAACTACACTTCCCAGGAAGCATTGCGCCCAGTACAAAGCACGCTGGGGAGAGAAAGATGCGCATGCGCAAATTTGGCTGTCATTGCTCCAGCATGGCGGTGTTTGGAGGGCTGAGCAGGTAAAGAGCAGAGCAAAGTGATGGGCAGGCTATCGGTGGCGGGTTGGGGGTGATCGGTGTTACTGGGGGTGTGAATTTGCATTCACCTGGCGGCTCTGATAGTTGTTTATTGTCATGTAACTGCGATTGACCTTGTGTATGAGTGTCAGGGAGCTGGAGACACACACTGGGTGGTTAGCCCTGGTCAGTATACAATGCAGATGATTTGTTTTTCAGTTTATATATATATATATATATATAATAATGAATAACTGGCAGGTCACTGGAAGCTGATTTGCTGACTTTAAAAGATAGCTCTTATTCCCCTTATATATAATGTACAGAACACCTATATATATGTGCAAATTTCATTCCATTATTTGAATTATATAGCTTATAGTGTATATTAGGACAAAGTGTTTCTATTGTTTTAAAAGCAAAAATAAAAACTGCTACCCAGTTACTTTATTGCTGCCAGTGTCACGCCTGGGATATTTCACTTTACTTCCTATCCTGAGGTTGTAGCAGGAAATAAATCTTTACAAATGAAACAGAATTCCCAGCATAGATAATGGTTGCTAGGACAAATAGAGGAGTGAATTGGGAAATAGCTATATAAATGAGACAGAGGGCCTAGGGCTACCTTCAGATGGGCAGCTGACTTCTCTAAGGTCAGGGAGAATTAACATGCACAAGTTTTCACTGATCTACAAAAGTGGTGCGGCACCTAAAATAGAACTCAAATTCCGTTTTTGAAAATGTTGAATCGGTCAGGTTAATATTACAGAAAGGAACAGACAATGTCCCTTCTGTAATATTCATTTTTTACCTGTTTATTGCTGCGGGGGGCTCCTCTGGAGAACATGCACAGCTTAGCCTTGGCAATCCTGATTTCCCCCTGCGCTTGCTAGCTTTTTAGCTAGAATTTCCACAGTATTCAACCTGGCTGCAAACATGTTTTTATCTATTGAAAAACAGTTTGTAGGGCATATTTCCCTTTATCGCCCTCTGACAAAGAAATGACCAGTCTATAATTGTAATAGTAGGTTTATTGTAGGTGTGAGAGACATAATAACCACAAAAGAACCCTCAAAAACCCAGTGCTCAAAAGTTAGAGCTTGATGTGCATTGTAATGAGTGAAGTAAGTATTTGATCCATTATCAACCAGTCTGGAGACTGGCTAGGCCACTCCAGGACCTTCATGTGCTTCTTCTTGAGCCACTCCTTTGTTGCCTTGGCTGTGTGTTTTGGGTCATTGGGTGGTTACTGAAGAGTTTGGACATGATACACTTGGCTTAAAATATATTTATATACCTATTTATATATATATATATAACATTTTTGCAGTGTGTGTCCAACTAGGGAGATTTCTCTTCACTTCCTGTTTTGACAATTTAACAAGAAATGGGAAGAAATATACCCAAAGTGAGAGTAATTACTGACAGTTGTGAACTAAACATTTTTCCTTTTGGAGGATTTACCTTTATCTCTTGTCTCTTTACCTCTTTATCTCTAATGACATATACAGAATGTTGGATTTCTCCTCCTTTTTGAGTCAATCTCCCCAGTGGGGGCCATTAATTATGACAGGGGTTGTAATCCTTCCTTACCACACTTTAATGAGACAAGCTTGCCAGATTAGACATTCTTTTAATAAATGTATGTATCCAATCAGTAAATTATGATCGGTGTCTCTCAGCAAAGCTTTATTAATCTGGAAGTATATGGGACTTCTGGGTCACCTGTAACCTTGGCCTAGTGAACTATGTCCCTGTATGTGGTGCTGCTTGAGCTTCTATACACTTTTGTCAAGTGTGGATGGCCAATGAGAACATCAGGGAGACAGTTGCAATCTCTGCTATGCATGTGTCAAACACGTTAAATGTTTCATGCACTTTATAACAGGGGCATCCAAAAATCAGACATGTAAGATCTGTTGTCACAACCCATTTATTGTAAATGGGTCTTCACTGGACCAAAAAAAAAACAAATGTATTTTTGGCCAGTGGAAAGAATGCCCCCTTACAGCGGTGGCTCCAATACCACCTTTATAGATAAATACTTCATTGGAGTCATGCAACTGGCTTTACCAAGTAGTGTTGGCCCCAGATCTATGCAGGCATCATCATAAAGGAGATCAATCAGTGGCAGTGTGAAGAAGCCCTCACAACCTCTGGAGAAACCCTGGATTAGAATGACTGCTATATTTTATTATTTTTCTCCCAATTTGTTTTTGAAAGTCATAATACTGCACTTACATTTTTTTTTATATTCATAATATACAAAACCTAACACATTTTTGTTTCTTGTCTATTCAAGGCTGCTGTGGAAGCCATCTTTGCCCACTGTATTTACACAACAGAGGACATTATCAAATGTATTTCGTAGTTGGAACCTGGGAGAGATGCCCTCTTCTTCCCTTCCTGCTGGAAACAGCATTCTGTCGCGGGCTGTACCATCTCATTGGAGCCTAATTTCTGTCCGCACCAAGAGGAGGGGCATGGAATACCAGCCTAAGTTCCTGAAGCGGCAAAGAACCCATGGATGGCTTACACGAATAAGCACAAGAGGAGGCATAGAAGTAATCCTTCGCAGGAAGCTAAAGGGAAGGAAATCACTGACTGTCTAAAAAACAGTGTTCCGTCAGATATTTGTTTTCTGGGTATTTACAAAGTAAACTTGTCCTAATGCTTTGAAGAAGCATAACACCAATTTTTGATTCATAGTAAAAAATCTGAATCTAATATTGTTTTCATTTATTAAAGAAGTTCCACATTTTCCAGCAGAAGTAATGTTTTTTGTAGTGCAGTAAGTAAAAAGTAAGACCATTTGCTTCTTGCCTTACCATTCTTCTTATGTCTTTGTAGGTTTTAGATATATTTACACACAAAAGGAATGTGAAAGTAATTGCGGCTGTTTACTTAGCAAAGTGAATAGGGTGAAGCTCTGAATATCCTATCATATGAAAAATTATATCCTTTTGATAGTTTTCTTTATACATTGGGTCTTAAAAATGAATGTGAATTTACCTTTTTCACTAACAGTTCACATATCTAGGTAAGGGACCTCTACTCCACTGGTAAATCAACCCCATAATTTAGATACAATAAAGCTTTTGGCAAAACAATTCCAATATATATAGATATTTTCTACATATAGAAGCTAGAACATTGTTCAATGTACCCATATATTAATGTTTGAGGAAGTTGGGTCTTTTTCAAAAACTCAGTAGCTTCTTAAGCAAGCTTTTCACCATGTCAGTAACACACAGCCTTAGGTTTCTTTGACATAGTTTTGCAGTGGAGTGTTTTATGGATCTCTACCATGTTCTTAATGTACACCAGGGTACATAGCCTTATTCAGGGCACAAGAATACAAAGCATTATTATCTGATATTTGTTGGTATGTGACAGATGGCCACTATGGTAAATGCAGATTGTGATCTCTTGGGGAAGGGGGGTCTATCTAAAGTTTGATTTCCCAGTATCACTTACTGTAATGCACATTAATCATCTTCATCGTGGTAACAATAATCATTTTAGTGGCACTCCAGCACTAGTACAGTAGCGACAACACACTACAGAAAACCACACTGCACATTTTCAATGCTGTGCTTTGTGGTGCAGCACATAAAAAGGAGGTCCAAAACAGAAGAGCTACCTTAAGGTAGTGCACAACAATGTATTGTGGACATGTTAATGTAAATATGTACAGTCCCGTCATCTTAGACATATAATATACACAGCTTATATTTATAATATACACATAAAAATTTGTTTCCTTGCTGCAGAATTGTATCCCTGCCGCAAGACTTCTGCTTTACAGATGCAGCTTAGGAGATGGTGTTCTCAGGATTTCTGTCTCCAATACTTTACATGGAACACTTTGATAAAGCTATTGTCCAGTTATTTCTGGTTATGAAGGCATGTGTAATCCAACTTCACATGTTGACGGTAATTTGGAAAAAAACAAGGATTTTGAATTGGGAACTATGATTGGTTTTCATGCAGACATGAAAACAAATAGCCATGAATTGTGATGGTGGAAGACTACTGTGCAGCTTTTAGAAGACGGAGATCAAAGGAGGTTATTGTACAAAAATGCACCAATACAATACAGTCACACACTCCAACAAATGTAAGAATGGGGTCCGCTGTATATTACAGAAAAGCTGGCAGAGGCTTCTGTGTCAATGAAGGTGAAGAAAAAAAAGCAAAGCATGCATTTTTCTGAGACACTATATTCTTGCCCTGCATGCCAACTTCTCCTTCAAACATTGTTATGCTTCCACTCTTCTAGCACTACCTACAAGTATACTATTTGTATAAATACATCCTTTACAAATTTTTAATTAAAAATAGGCACAATGCTTGGAATCCAAGAGTGATCTTAATATTATACAAACCTGTACAAATAATAATGTTGCCAGATTTAGGCCTTTTTTCATCTTTCCATGCATTCCTGGTTCAGGTAAATACATCTTTGCAGCTTCCTATCCTCACCAAAGTTTGAAAAGATATCTCGTTTTATGATGACAGGTTGCCTTTAAAAATGGAGATTTCATAGTAGCTGTCAAAGATCTATGTGTCTTTTTAGACCATCCTGGCTCCAGCTCAGCTTGTAGTAGGAGCCCCAGTCTGTGTTGATAATGTATAGGGATTTTCTGCTGACTAATTGGTTTATGATCCTTCTGCCCTTCTGTTAGCAGCAGAGATGCCTCATAATATTGATCCCCAGGAGTATCCATGAGTATAAGCTAATGCTTTTAGCTGCAGCAAACAGAGTATTCCTACCAATTAACCGCTGGAGAGCTCCCTGTCCTTTACCAATAAATGCAAGTAAACTAAAGTAAACTGGGTTGCAAATAATAAGAGATTTTCGTACATTGGTAAATTATTCTGTTCTAATTGAAGTCTAACTGCCAGATGATTTTCTTTAAGTTTTGTGTACAGTTAGGACTCCAACTAATGCCTATTTTTCTCCATATTAACATATTACATTGTTTCTGAGCCAGGGTTGCTAGGAGTTCCTTGAGCAATGCGTAGTTTGACTCTCAGATCACTTAAGCTGGCACCAATGATCATTTTGAGTAACTGTTAAGATGACAGTCTTCCCACTGGCCAGCAATGTAAGAGGCATTCCTCCTACTGACCACTACAGTATTGTACTGTGAGCTGTGGATATAGTAATTATAGCAGGGGTTCCCTGAAGACCTGAAAGATATTACAAACGTTTCCTCATGGTAAAAATGTTGAGAAAGGGTGATATATTGGGTTGGGGTACCTTCTTAACTTTTACGAAACACAGTAGTCTGTTGCAAAATACAGTGTGTTGCAGTGCCATTAACAATCAACAATACCACATTTAATCAATATTTTATTGCAAGTGTTGTCCCAGTGCAATATGGTGAATGGAACCTCTATCCAAATTTTCTTCTGTCTGTACCTCTAATATGGAGATTCCCTCCATGTATTTTTGCCTAGTAACCCCCTTGTAACACCAAGACCTGGCTTCAATGTCACTGGAACAAAAAAAAAGACTTTTAACGAACTGATTAAAAAAAATATTTTGCTGGAAACGGGCTTAGAATTGTTAAAATGCACCTAGATATGATAAAATCCATACATGAATCATCCATCATGAATATAGAAACACATGGAGCTATATACACTACGGCCATGTACACAAGTTAAAAAAGAAATTTCTCAGCATATGCCCTATCAATTAACAGAGGATCTGTGCATTAATCTGACTCTCGTTTTATGGAAGGTTTTTGATGAATAATAATAATGAATGGGTCTTCGTACCTGGGAAGGTCGGTATAGGCCAGGGGTCAATCTATAGTGACGATTTTACCTTATTGGCCCCCACTGCCCTTTTTGATGTTCAGGACACTGGATTTCTTCTTGCAGGTGACGTGGACAGTGTTGTGTGGTCAGTCACATTACTTGGCTAGCACTGACTGGCAATGGTGAAGTTGATATTATTATTAAACGGGATGTATATAGCGCCAACATATTACGCAGCGCTGTACATTAAGAAGGGCTTGCAAATGACAGATGAATACAGACAGTGACACAGGAGTAGAGGACCCTGCCCTGAAGAGCTTACACTCTAGAAATTGTTATTGATCATCTTTAAAGTCTGCCTTAGGATTTCAGTCTCTGTGATTTTTTTTCCTCCAATAGGCAGGAAGGTAACAGCACACATAACTCCACACATGCTCTATAATCTGTATTTAGGCCAGATCTGAATGCTGGGGTGGTTAGTATGCAACAGTTGCTAGCAGGCGCGGACCCTCACGCTAACACAGACAACGTTCTATAAATACCAACGGAATAGAACATAACGTTATAACGTTTATTTATTATTTATAAATAAATAAACGTTTATAACGTATATAATTTATAAATAATTTAACGTTTATTTATTTTTTATTTACTAAAGTTTAACGGTTTCTGTATTGAAGGTCTTGAATCCCACAGCTAGTGACAATGACATTTCTCAGCCACCAATCCACCTTACGCGCGCATTCCTTGTTGACCTGTGCAGGATACATCACGTGGTTACCAACATTTATTAACTACATTTCCCAGAAAGCCTTACTCTGAACTCAATTTGCCAACCAGCAGCGATCTAGCCTCGAAAGTACACGCCTTTTCCTGTGCTACCTATCCTGTTCACGTCACTTGAAGAGGACATAGAGAACCAATTAGATACATTGAACGCTGACAGAGAGGATAGTTAGCCAATCAGTGACGACTTTTCGGGAAGAACGTAAGCGCAGTGTCCAATGACTGGAGGATTTGGCAGGGAGACGCTATCGCGGCGAGTTTGTGTGAGCGGGTGAGGCCGGAGTAGCTGTGAAGAGGAGGAGGTAGTAAAAAATGGTATGTGGGTACATTAGTACGCAGGATTAGAGGGCATGGGGATGTCCGAGGTACAAGGTGCAATGTGGTCTGGGGAAATGCTGGTACGTGCAGAGTTTGAGGCTTTGCATCTTTGGGTGCTGTGAGCCTGCATGTCATGGGGTGGGGGGCATACGTAGGGAGTGTTATTTTCAGGCCAGGGTACGCTGGTGAGGAAGGACAGTAAGGAGTCTTGGGGTGCTTTCCTCCATCTTTGTGGCAGATAGAGGCCTAGTCATGTTTGTGTGATGGGAAGGAGGGCTGTGGTAAAGTGTGCACTGCCTGTTAATGCTGTGTATGTCTCTTACCATGTGCAGCTGTCGCCTGATTGTCCTGTGCATAGGTTTCTAATGACATGTATGAGCAGATTGTAACACCCGCTGTATACATTGTATCTCCGTGCATGTGATGAGGCCTAATTCATCTATCAGTTTAATAAAATACGACAAGGGTGCATCACAGTGAATGGTGTGCAGGGGCTGTTTTCTAGAAGGTAGAGAAGCCTGTCCCCTGCCAGCATGCACTGGACACATGGACTCATGTTCTCTGTGATTTCTAACATGTATCTGTCCTCTGTTTTATTGTTTGTAAAGCTTTAGGCCGCTCTCATTATGGACTCTGCTGGCTTTTCTAAAAAAAACTGCATGACATTGAATACAGCGCCTTTGATGCACTTGAAATGTATTTAGAATATTTAAACTGAAGGTTCAGTTTGTCTTTAACAAATGTGTGTCATGTTAAAGGATCCTGATAACAGCATAGTGACCACATTACTAAACAGGATTTATATGGCGCCAACATATTACGCAGCGCTGTACGTTAAATAGGGGTTGCAAATGACGGACAGATACAGACAGTGACACAGGAGGAGGAGAGGACCCTGCCCCGAAGAGCTTACAATCTAGGAGGAGGGGGAAGTATCTCATAATTGGACCTCATATACTTTATTATTACTTTGTGCTAGGTGTTCATCTTTACTTCTTGATTGGTCAGAGTGACATAACCCCGTGTGAGCACGTGGGACTTTGTTCATGCCTGGCATTATACACCGGCTTGCATGGTAAAAAGATGCAGACAGGCAGGTAAGTATGTTTTATTGCTGAGGGGACATTGACCCCCTGTCTGCAATAACAAAATCCGGACTGCACACAATTTACATTGTGGAACTATATGGATATTTGTCTTTACTGTATATCACACAGATAATTATGGTTCAAAATGTAATCTTACTATTCATACATTTATAATAAAACAGCTTCACTGATCCTTAAAATCCTTATTAAACATTTTAAGGAAAAGTACACTTTTAGACCTAAAAAACATCTTCCTTTTTCTGGGTCTAAGCACTGAAGAGGGATAGAAGGAAATGCTTTCTTTAAGTGATGTACATATTCTATAAGGTGATTCTGTAAACCGCCGTCCTCTTTTATACTTAACCAGTCTGCTAAATGGCAGCCAAATTCTTTGCTGTATTTGCAGAGCTCCAGGTACATTGAAAGCCCCATACTGGCTATCGTGGTTACTACCGCTGAGCATTACAGACCAGCGTAGTTTTATGGGGGTCAGTGGGGAGTTTATGGTTTAACAAGTCTGTAAGTGTCAGATGTCAGTGGCATTGCAAGCAATGCAAGGGAACAGTGAATTGATTTGCTGCCCAAAGTATTGGGAATTATATATTGTTTTACATGGCACAGCTGCCGAATATTCTTTATATTAGTGACAGGGCTGCTCTAATTTTATTTTAAAAATGAATTTTGATCTTTTGAAATTTATACCTTTAATAAATGCCTGATGATCCTGCTTTAGTTGTTTCGTATAGAATGGCAAATCTTTCCTTGTCTCTTGATCTCTCCTACATGGATGATGAAAGCATGTTTTATCACTTTTACCATGTGGAAATCTGCCCAGAGTGTTGGCATCCACTTGTAGTATGGGCATTGTAAAAAATAGTTTACATGAAAATGAATGGGTCTGTTTTTGTGCAGGCTTTAGGTGTTTTCATGCATTTGTTCAGAAGCTTAATGTAGCTTCTAGGGTCAATTTACTGTCCAAATGCCTCCATAGACTGTCATTCAGCTGTCCATAAAGCTTGTGCAGGCATTTATGAGCTTTTGCTGCAGGATTTTATAGTTATTTTTTAAGCCAGGGAATTGCTTGCTGTATGGAAAAACACATCTTTTTGTAGGCGTTTAAAAACCAGAACAAGCGCCTATAAATGGCTGTACAGCCATGTTTTTCATCAGCAGGTTTGGAAATATCCTAAAGGTCGGGAGAGATTTACCAGCACTAAGGTACAAAAAAGGTGGTAACAGTGTTTGGAAATAGGTGTGTGTGTGTTTAATTGATATACCTTGCTTCAGCAAACAAAAATCTGTCCATTCCATCCTTAGGCTACGTACACACATTAGACTTTTGTTGTTGGAAAGGATCTTTCACAATTCTTTCCAATGACAGACTGAAAGATGCATGCACGAGTTCTGTACATACAGCGTTCTGCTCAATGGAGAGCGAGTGGCACCCCATTGCGCTCTCCCCCCTTCATTTGTATTGCAGTCGTACGTTCATGGATCTGTCAGGACGGGTCCATGAATGACATCAGACGATAGCTGTACACACGCCAGATTCTCTTCCGATACTACCCCTGAAGAGAATCAGACCAGAATCATTCATTTTGTTTCTACAGTAAGGTTTAAAAGCAGCTATCTATCTATCGAAAGCACCAAATTAAATAGTATCTATTATATAATAAACATAACTACTTATGTGGTGGGTAGCACAGGGAGCCAAAAGGCTTTACTTTAGTATCAATATCCAAACCTTTATTCCATTTCAGCTTCAGGATGGATCATGTGAGAGTTGGTTCCACTTCATGTAGAAAACACAGATACAGGAAGGGTAAAAGCCATCTGTGCCAGTTCTTTTGCTCCTGACAACACTGTCGGCTCCTAAATCTTTCTCAGTGGGTCAACAGCTTGTGTTTTTTTACTTTAACCAAATAGGAGTGTAAGGAAACTGAAACTGTAGTAGCACCAAATAGGAGCCCGTTCTTCATTTTTTGGATGTTTGGCTATAGATGCACATTAATGTACATGTGCCGACAAGAAAAATACTAAAAGGAGGCAAAGGGATTAGGAGCTGCTATTTCTTTAGTCCTGTTATTGACTTGAAGATAGGAGGAATAATAGATAGGGGAGTAATCTACAGTAAAAATAGGGTGGGGGGGGGGGGGGGGGGCATTCAGGTTACTAACTGGGCTTTACTGTCTGGCTGGACTTTGGAGTAGACAAAAAAAACTTTCTGACCAGTGAAACAGTTTCTAGGTATGTTATCAAGCTATATACCCAGCTGGAGCTTGGTGTTGGGGATTGAAAAAACAATATTTTGTCCAGCACATTATGAAATTAATTTACCCAGAGTTTAAAATGACAGCCGCAGTTAGGTTATAGTGAATCTTCATTCAAGACAGATTTAGCTATATTGTTTTCTATTGCCTTAGCATTCCCAGCCCTATACAACCCAGTCAATGCAGATACCAAGCACTAAATTAAGGGTAGCACTGATTATTACGCTCCATACCTAGAATATCCGGAGGCCTTAAACAGAGGCTTAGGGATGAGGGGATAGTAGAGGTAGGCTTTTTTTTATAATTTTCCCTTTACTATCTGAAACAACCTTGTATGCATTTTTTATTTTGAGGCTCTTTTATTGCTAAATTTATTAATGACAGGTTTGCTTTTGAAGGCAAACAAGACAATCAAACACTCGCCTGCCTTTCATGTATCTTTCTCATTGGAGTCTTGCATTTTAAAAGATTTTCTGCAGCAACACACATAATCTGGTCGATAAGTCTTCTAACTACATTTATTTGTGATTCTTGCTCAAGACAAAATTGCAAGTAATATTTAAAAAGATGTCCTGGACAGTGCTCAATTGTGTTGCAGCTAGTTTTGCCCAATGTCTACTTTTAGATTGTATATGTTATATATAGGTAAAATAGATTTGTCTTTTAAACACTAGCAAATTAATTTTAGCTAGACAAAACACTGTTGTATAGGGTTGTCCAAATCCCCAGATTTTCTCACAAAAATTAGCTGAAACTTCTGACTTTTTCCAGTACTGCCACCTGCTGGTGTAATTGTGTTTTGCATGGCACACATAGACTATTCTTAAATCAAAACTCCTGTGATGGACAAATCTTAAACTGAGCTGCATATGCAGGGAATTGCGTCATACTGGCCTGGCGTAGGATCACAAATCACTGCCAAAGGACTGTGGAAGGAGCAAGACGAGGAGAGTTTAGCTAAATAATCATGAATAGGCAAGTAAGGTTGCCTGCTTGCTTCTATTTTTTTATTTTTAGGTTTAGTTCCACTTAAAAACTGTCCTATAACTTAGTAAAGAAATGCTACGTCTGAGACTCTGGAAGTTGGGGAACATTTTATATCTTTTTTTCTTTTTTCATGGTGGACATTTCACTGAGAGATGATATACACTGACATTACTGATCTGGTTCTATAATATCCATGTTTTCTGGTTTGTGTTCTGACCACTGACCCAGAATGAGAATACAGCTCAGGTGTTCAGTAATAATCTGAATGTTTGTTCCGGGTGGGTGACACCAAAACCTCAGCTTTATATCCCGGTTATCCGTGTTCATTACAATGAGTTCAGCAATGGCAGCTTATATGATCTCTCAGTGCTAGGTCCACTTTAAACTGTGAAATATGCTGCTTGCAAATAAACTTTTTTTTTCACTTTTATTTTGTTCTACAGGCGGATTTTCTGAAAGGCTTACCAGTTTATAATGAGAGCAACTTCAGCCGATTTCATGCAGACTCTGTGTGCAAAGCTTCAGTAAGTTCCATCAAAAAAGTTTTTTTTGTTTGTTCTATTCTAGAAATCTTCATGTTCACAATAAATATATCCACCACTCCTGTTCACAGACCTTTCCTAAAACATGACCGGCAACATGAGCGAAAAAAGAATTGGCCTCTTATCAGCCTGAAAATGTCCAATAGCTGCCTTCCCAAAATTACATGGAGGCTGATATTACTGGCATTTTTTTCTGGAAATGCAGTTTTGACTGGCTGTCATCTTGAACATTCTGTTTTTTTTACATATCACTAACCCAAAACCCACATGCCGATAAGGATTTCTGACTTGCCTATCATTCACTTGAATGACTTAACACCTAATGGAGAGCACTCAGGTTTATCATTCAGCGCTAATCCACCAATCTTTACTGTGCTTCCTCTTCTTTGAAGCACAGCCAGAATGACATTTATTTTTATACAAGTTCACTTAAATAACCTAAGGTATTATTAATAGGTAATAGGGTGTGAGTAAAGAAAAAAACATTAACAAAAGTAAAGTCATAGGGTCAGTAAGACAACCAGGTGAGCAGCATTTCGGAATGAAAGCTTTTTCAACTTAAAAAAAGTTTACTTTGAAAGTGTAGACATTTGCACTCAAATAAAAACATTTATTGTAGATGCAGCACTCTGAAGTCACTGTTTAGTCACATAACAGCATTTAGTTATATTCAGAATTGCTTACATGCCAAACATAAATGGTTTATTACCTGACCATGTGGTGCTGTAGGTATATTTTGTGATCTGACTCTGATGGTTCTCTTAACATACCAATATTCAATGAATTGGTTTGCAAAAATTTCTTAAAAATCCTTATTACCACTATTGTTCTTTGGTGGGTCTTCAACACATGAAGTTGGTGTCATGTAGGCATTGGGTTAATATTTCTTTAAAAAAAAACTTTCTAACTACAAAAAAAACTCTTAACTGTAAAGCAATTAATGAGTCCTGTAGTTTGTTTATGGGCAGTAATTGGGTCAGCTGCCCTCTAGTGTTCAACCAGAAATGGTGAAATCTACAAGTGGCCCTTACACAAATTGGACTACAAAACACTTTTTCAAAGTAAGAACATTTTTTTCTAATAGAGAAATATTGTTTAAAGAAATAGAATGTGCAGGGCTACCCTACAGTTCCTTTAAATCCATAATCTATACTTTGATTTGCACATTAATAAATATAGAATACGTTGTTCTCCTCAGCCATTTTTAGCCGGGCGCACCGCTTGGCTGTTTTTGGGTAGTTACTGAAAAGTTGGGTTACAATGCAGGGCCACCATCCGCCTACAGTTTCTTCCCACCAAGCTTAAAACATTTTTTGGGAAGAATACTGGAATAGATAAATATATACTATTTTTTCTGGTTCCAGACCTCTACTATGCCTTTCATGTAATAATTTTTTTAAATTGTTTTTATTAAACATTTATGAAGCTTTAAACATTGACAAAACCAGAACAAAATGATCATGCAGGATAATTGATTTTCTTTTTATAGACCAATATGAAAGTGCCTGCCTGGCAAAATTAAAAAGAAAAAATGTTCAGTACATCTTTCCATTTTCCACATTTTTTTGTCGTCTTTTTAACGATCTTTATATACAGAAAAACTTTTAGTGATCTATCAGAATTCCTCTGTGCTCCAGACTTCCTGTTTGGGGGCTTTCATTCCAGTAGTGGCAGTGTTGTCAGCCCTGTCTGACTTCTTACCTTCTTACCAGGGAAGACCACAATGTTTTTCATAAATAGATACACATTGTACTTTTTAGGGGCAAAATAGGACAATTTTGCATTTAGTGAAAGTATCTCTCGCTGTGTGTGTGAATATATATATAAATATATATATATTTTTGAAACCTGCACCTTAAGTAAAAAAACTGGGAGTAGAGAACCCTGTGTTTCTTGGAGCCACTTATTAGCTTCGCCTTTTGCTGAAGCTTACAAAAGAATCTCCCATTTTGTTCCAAATGTGACAGGTCATTGAGGTCTCCTCTTTGCCATTTATTTTGTTATCTTTTTAGACAGCTCTTCATAGCCTTGAGGTTAGTTTTCTTTTAGTGTGCATTTTATTTTCTTGGTTCTGATGTTGTGTCCCCTAACAAACTTTGTTTTACCAGCTTTAGGCTTCTGGTGTTGATGTCTAAATGACACTATCCTGAGAACAATTATAAGATTACTTCCTTGGAGGGTCCCATTTATCTTTTGTTTGATGACGGTTCATAGTGTTACAAGTCCCTCATCTGGAGGTTTAGCAGTATTGCACCTAAGTAAAGTAATTTGATTGCATTGCAAATAAATTAATTGGTGTCCTTGTTGCCATATCTTACTGCGAGTAAATAGAATATTTTTTTTTCTGAAAGCTGTCATGGGGTTTTAGCAGAATTTTCATTAGTGACAATTGTTCAAAGTTGTGTTCCATCATGCAAAAATTAATTTAATATACTTGTGAAAGAGTCACACCTGAAAAACTTATCTTAACCTATATCGAAAGTCAAAACATCACTTCCAGTAATAGACACATAAGCAGTAAATGTAAATGTTTTTCCTGGCTCTGGCTACATCTTTGGGTGTTTTGTCAAGCCATTTACATATTTTAGTCTTAGTTGGGTTTCTTTTTTCCCTTGTCAGTATCCTCCTTTCATATACTGTCTTCTTTTGCTAGCTATCTTCCTTTTACTGGTCAGACGATGTGACTTTTTCTGATGTAAACTTCAGGTGTAAGATAACACAGGCGGCTCTTGAGCTGCAGTCATCCCTCATTTTCATCTTGGGTCCTTGGCGTTTTCTGTTTTTTTCCAACTTCTTATTTGGCTTGCTTTAGTATGTTTTGATACGCCATACAAACATTTGAATAGAATTCTAGGGTATAAAATGAAGCCATCCGTGGTAATGTTCAAAATATATTGAATAAAACGTTCAAATAAAATTGCCTAGGCTCAGCCTGTGTTTTTTTTTGTGTGTGCATTATATATGGCCACCAGTAGATGGCACTATTGTCTTTATGTAAGGTGTTCAGAACAGCTTAACTTTGATAGCTATGATTTGTCAAACCAGAGACAAATGCAGTTCCAGGACATGCCAGTAGGTGTTACCTGATTATAAAGAGATTCTTTTTCCAAATGCTCGTTGAGGGCAGACTAATGATAATGCTGCTTTGATATCTTAAGAAAAAAAAATATTTTACAATTGGGTATGTGTTTTACAGAACAGACGGCCCTCAGTTTACCTCCCCACAAGAGAATACCCTTCAGACCAAAGTAAGTGAAACATGTTTTCCCATAATATCTTTCCATTTGTCAAGGGTATTTCATATTAATTATTTTCCTTCATTGCTTTCAGTTATAGTAACAGAAAAAACAAATATACTCCTGCGATACTTACACCAACAGTGGGACAAAAAGGTATGGATTTCTTTGTGTTTTGTAGAGGATGACCATGTATGTGAAAATAATATTTGTTCATGTAATTTTTATTCTATCTGCAATTTTTTGTTGTTGTTGCACATGTGAATATAATAATGTATGATATTTACTATACTATTTTCCTGTTTTCAAAGAATGCTGCAAAAAAAAGAGACCAAGACCAGTTAGAAATAGGCGAGACATCTGCCCCTCCACGAAAGATTGCGCGGACAGACAGTCAAGAAATGAATGAAGACACATAGGAGCCTCCTGCAATCCTTCTCATCAACTTTCCAGTTCACGTCTGTTTTTTCCTCCATTCCAGCACAGGGTCAACCTGTGTTGCTGGGGGTATCGGCCTTTTTGTCTGAATACGTCCCACTTCTGTTCGGATTTCATAGGAGCCAAAATTCTATTTATTTCTTTCAGATTTTATTTATGCTGTTCTAAATCTTGTTTTGAGAACAGGTGGTAACATATTTCCCCAGGTTTGCTCCCCCCCTCCATTTTTTTTTCTTTATATAAGACCACCTGCTACTCATCACAAAGGAGTGCATACGATTTTTAACTTCATTTGTCCTGGTTATGCTGGACTCTGCTTTAGCCATTTTGCTGCCGGCTGCGACCGAGTGCAGCCAAAGTTTTCTGGCAGTTGGTGGATTCATTTATGTGAAAATGGTTTGCTATCAGTTGCTGGTAAAAATCTGCTTCAGTTAAGTTTAAGAAAGTTTTGCAAGTTCATAATTGACAGTACTTGGCCTCAGTGCATTTTGGGAAGGGTTAGGTAGCACTTGCATGCAGTATTTTTTTTTTTTTTTTAATTTCTCAGAAGCATCAGACACTGTGTTATTGCAGTTTAGAAAAAACATGCCACCTTAATGAATTGTTGGCTAGTTTGTTTTGACTGTTTATTGCTCCCGTTTCCCCACTCAAGACCTAAGTAGTGACTGACGTGCCATAACAGGGTTTCACGTTCTGTTTCCGAGATCTCTGCATGACCAACATTATTTTTTGTGAAGCATTGGACTTTTGTATAGCTGTCTTAGAATAATCTCTACACTGTGTCATCAGCTGAGAGCCTTTGTGTTTTTCCACGCAGTGGTATCACTAGCTTACATGAGAAGTTGGATATGCCCTCTGATGGAGACTGTTAACAATTGTAACACAAACACACTATACTCACCTGGATGATTACCAAGTACAGTTACGTGGGATATCGGCTTCGTAACTTACATCCTAGCAAAAAAAAAAATCAATTAAACCAATGTTAACCAACTACATCTCATTGATTCTTTTGTATATTTTGCTTGTCTTTTTTAAGGTCTGTAGAGCAAAGCAACTGTTTAGCCATGTAATCTGGAATGTTCCTGGAGCAAGTTTGACACTCATCAATAGTTGCCTGAACGCTTAGATAGTGCTTCCTAATTAGAAGTATTGCCTAGCAATTTTTGTTGCACACTAGTCAACCATGTTCTATTCTGTGATAAAGAATAATCCTGTGGCCTTCCAATAAACTCTCTGAAGCAGAGATGGTCTGCGTTTCCAATCCATTTATACACATATTACCTTATAATTGTGTAGAGGTATTTTTATATTATGTTTAACTACACGTTCAGTTTTCTTTGTTTGTTGTTTCATACATTTTTGTGAACTAGTTTTTCAGCTTCAAGTATTTTCAGAAAAAGTGGACCTGTACTATAAAATGATTTGCACTGCCATCACTTAAGTCATTGTAAGGAACTCCATTACGGAAATAATCAGATAACAATGTGATAATTACTGAACACCTGAGCTGTAGTCTCATTCTGGTCAGTGATCAGAACACCAACCAGGCAACCTGGATATTATAGAACCAGATCAGTAATGTCAGCGTAAATCATCTCTCAGTGACAGGTCCACTTTAAGTTGCATTAAATTGGTCTCTCACACAGATAAAGTGGAGCTCCTATGAATACTATACCTAGCCCCTTAACTTGTTATAGACTATAGACAAAGAGCTGAATACATTGGCAGATTTGGCAAATCAAATTTTATATATTTTTTTATATATATATGTGTGTGTGTATGTATGTGTATGTGTGTGTGTGTGTGTATATATATATATATATATATATATATATATATATATATATATATATCCCTAAACAGAAGCCCTAAACAATTATGGGTTTTATAAAGACCATTAGTCAAATGTTTGGAAGCAAACAAGATGGAAGTTAGAGGGTGGAGTAGAGAAACCACCTGGAATTGGTTTCCCATGTTGTATAAAAGACATTACCCCACAGTTATTGCAGAGATTTTTTTTTTCTACACCATATACACCGTTGTATTTTCTGGCGGTTTCATTAAGGAATAATTTTAAACTGGTATTCTCCTCGGTCTCAGAATGGTCCAGAACCACTAATGCTTCCATCTTTCGTACTGTTCAGGGTCACTAGGTACACACTATTTTTTAGGGAATTTTGATTCAGAGTTGTATGGAAACCAACCAACAATATCCAGGTAACCTGTTGGCTACTGGTAAAAAAGCAAACAAAACATAAACATGCATGGTTTGCACATGAGTTTTTAGTGCTTGGTTGCCTTTGCAATAAGTTTTTTTTTAATGATAAACTGGTTTAAAATGATAAATGTTGTCATGTGGCTAGCTTAAGGTCCCTGTCTTCTAGTTTATCTTGTTGCTGCAAGTATCATGGCACCAGGCTTGCTAAGTAGAACACTACCTGCTGCTATTTGGCAAGGTAGCAATGCCATAAATACAATTCAAGGGGAGTGTTTTCTTTGCTTTCCTACTATCTGTAGCTACTAAGTTGCTATAAGATTGCTAGTTTTTCATGGGGCTTGTGTGATCATTCACCAATGGATGGGTGCACAATCATGTAAACCATCTAACTGATATGGATTGGTTACCTTGCGTAACATTCATGGACCCATCTATCAGCTTGATCAAGGGCCCATCCATTCTCTGACAGGTTAAGGTAAAGCAGTCGGGATTGTTCCCAACAGCCAGCAGTCAAAAAATGAGCATGTCATTCTGTTTAAAATAGGAACTAACAAAGATGTGGTATTGTAAAATGTGGTGGTAATGCTTCTATCGGATGCTGTTTGTAAGGAGATGTTCCATTATTATGACTGTTTTAAAAAAGTCAGTTTGATATGCGTTGCATGGGAGCAACCCATGGCAGTATGTTAACGGCACCCCAAACACATCCTACTAACTAGCAGTCCAGTGCAACAACACATTTCTTGTGTCCTAACACATGTTAATTAAGGCAGCAAACGTGCCTTTACAGAGTGCTTCCTGCTCACTTATTACATTGGCCTGCTGGAGCATCCAGAGGAAATGGATGGAGTGGTGCTTGATTGGGCAAGAAAAAAAAAACAAGCATTACCAATTCTAGTGTCCTAATTTTCAATAGATTTTTATTAGATTCAAGTTTTTTTGGTATTAAATCCAAGTATAAATTAATAATAATGCTATTTATTATTGCACAGTGTATGGTAGTCTTAGGATATTCTCCATTGTAGTGTTTACACAGTTTTTGTTTGGTAAACTAGGATAGTGCAAAGGCCTACAACTTCCAATCCAATTGATCTGTAGTAGCTTAATCTAAATAAGATTTGTGTGGCAAGATACTAAACTTCTTCCACTCTGTACGGTTCCATTCTAGTTGCCCCACATGTGCTGGTAAACATTGGGGGGTTAAAAAAAAAAAGAAATCAGAGTGTTTAGAACTAAGCACTGCAGAGACCTACCTAAACAAGTCATTACCATTACATCCACACTGAATTATTGTGTGCCCTTTTTAGTGTATTAAAAGCTATCCCAGCTTTTCTTGTTCCTAATGGGGAAATCTACCACCAACACTTTGTCAAAACTTAAACAATCAGAGCTTTTCAATCTTACTAATAATTGCTGTTTGTGTGTGTGTGTGTGTGTGTATATATATATATATATATATATATAATCTCCAGCATAAAAGATTGTAAACTTTTACCCTTAGTCTTTACGTAAGGCATAATGCTGCAAATGTGTACAGCACTGATCTTGACACGTTGAACTGTGTGGATCGAGCAAACAGCAGCATTCCTGCTAAATATATACATTGATAATTAAAATTGTGCCATTTGAAAATTATGAAAAATTGAAAATGCAATCAGATTTGTAAATGTACACTTTTAAAAATTTTTTTTTTTTGGATTTTTATTAATGTCAGGCTATAGGCTCTATTTATAAAACAGGAAATCAGACGTTCCCTCATGGGAATCAATAATTGCCATTGAAACACATAGGCATTTACTCTTACTCCTGCTTTTAAGAGTAAGAATCCTAATTTGTTTTAAATGTAAAATTACATGATATAAATATTTTAATCCAAAACAAACCTATATGTGTGGAAAGAAAAACAAAAAACACAAAATATATTTTGTTGAAATATATTTTTATTGCATTTTTGCTGATTTTACAAAAATATGAGAAAATAAAGAAATAAATATCCCATTTCCCCAGGCTGTTGATTTAAAAGACAGTAAGCTGAGCAAGTTCTGTGAATCTTGCCAATAGATGTGTAAAGTTTGATCACGCCAAGCTCTTCAAGGTTTCTAGTGGAAGGAAAGGTCATCTGATCACTTTGACTTAGAACATTTAGAGTGCCTGTGAGGTGTCAAAACGATATTCACTGTGAATAACTGATCAGGGACAAGAATACAAGTGAAGTCTGAACCCCATGTTGCACTGTCGTCTTAAGCTTGTGACCCACAAGGAAAGTCCCTGTCCCATAATACCGGGTTCCTTTAAGAGAAAATGTTGCCCAATAAAAGGCAAGCCCCAGCCGCTGCAACAGTAGATGCCACATCCACCTTGTAGAAAGGAAAGCAGCATTTCACTAGTCTCCTTTGCTGGCTTTTCGGATTACAGCTCAGTTCTTGTGGAGTAATGGCACTCCATCCATCCCCAAGATAAAGGGTCTCGTGTTTCTCTGTAACAAGACCCTGGCATCTGCTCTGCCCTGTATTTTGTACACTGTAGATGCTGCACTACATAAAGACATGGTGGGCACCCTACACTGCTTATCTCCAAGGTATGCCAATAGAACACAAATACTGACACAAGGCCAGGCAAGGGGGACGTATCCTTTACACTGAATGATACGTTTAGGGTGCACCTCTACTAACCCATAGTACTATTCGGCAATAATTAAATTCACTGCTAATGAAAGCAAAGTTCTGTATTATGATGCCCCCTCCCCAGCACAATGAACTGTATGAGCCTGATAAAACACCCTGGAGACAGACAAGTATTCCTGCTCTATTGCTAAGCCAGCAGCAGGAAAGGCTAGAAAAAAAACATTGCATACATTCCCTTGTTAGTATTGTTTCAGTTGGGCTACCTACAGTTTGTCTGAGGTCCCCAGTTTTTTTTGCCATCATAAAACAATCAATATAGCTTAGTTATTTGTATTCATCTCATAAAAATCCTAACAGTGCTATCAATGTGATATCTTCAGAATGATTTTGACCTAAAGATGCACAGTAAATAAATTATCACTGGTAATAAAGGTCGGTGAAATGGTCACCGTTTAATGCTACATGGGTAGATATACATGTATGGATTACAGTAGATGCTATCTGCTGACTTGCACAATGTAGGATGAAAGATAAAAGGAGCCATATAAAAAGTAGCGGTAGATCAAAGTGTCTGTATTCCAAGTTTTTAGACAGAGACGAGTATTAAGGATTTATAAAGTTCTCATGCATTTTGCTGAATTGTCTCTTTCCTGTCAGTTGATACATACAGAAGGGGTAAATGAAATGATTGTGAATATTTTTAGACCAAATTAGGTTTGTAAGTCGGGTTGGTAACCATGCTTGCATTTTATCCTGTCACCCACACATGCAGTGACTTTATGATCTGTTTTATTACTGAACATGCCGGTAAAATAAAACACAAGCATTTGGTTTGCCAGCACTGCTAGCAACCTGTTTCCAAGTACATGGTGATGGAATCCCCAAACAAGAAAAATTAACATTCCAGTGCTAAGATAAGGGCAATGTCAGAAAGTGAAATCTGCATGCTAACTTTTTTATTTTGTTTACATCAGAAAACTGCAGCATGCTATTCCTATGCTGAACAGATCCACACATCATCTGAGCAAGAACTGACTTCTGGAAAGTTTACAGAAAACATCATACATACCAAGGCTATATACTTGTGCACGGCTGTGGAGTCAGGCAAACAAATGGAACATAAACATTTGCTATGCAGCACAAGGTATCAGCACCACGGACTGGCCAGCAGGGTTTGTTGGGATGCAGGTCAAGGTGTAACGTCAATGCCTCCTGCCGGCTGACAGGTTGAATGACCATCAATGCCTTTTACAAGTTATATCATAATGTTTGCTTGTCCTAAAAAGCTCCTACTGTCACAGGAATGCAATTTGCACTGAAGCCATTGCCGAGCTGATATTTTCTCTGTTAACTTAGCATGAGGAAAGCATGGTATGATTTTCAATTAAAAGGGAATCTATAGGGATTTCAGTAATCAACATTTATCTGAAGACTGCTTTCTATATATCTTGCTGGCCCACAGCTGCTGAGACATAGTGAGTTATAAGAAAAGCCACACACAGTGCATATGATGGGCTTGCACTGAGAAATACCAAAACAAAACCACTGTGCAGCACTACAAAATAGTTTGCAGTGAGAAACCTGGATGAACCCAAGTTCATAGGCAATTATAAACTTACACACTTTGGTGAGCCTAATTACAATTAAACTAATATTAACAGGAATAATAAAAGCTATAGATTCCCTTTATTGAAAAAATGCAGCATGTATATATGATTGAAAATACTTTAAACATGCTCACCTATGACATTCTGAAATGTCTAGTTTATCAAATTTACTGTACAACTACATATATTGTAAAAATATGGCTTGTCTTAATAATTTGTAGGTTTTTCCATACCATAGTGTTTTTATTGTATGTATTTAGTGTAAGGTGTAGATGCTTGTTTTCATTTTCTATTGCGGTTCTGCAGTAATGTGACAATTCTATAACACAGATGATCACTTAGAGCATGGTTCTGCCATAATCTACACAGGCTGTCCCTTTCTGAGCAGATCTACAAACATAGAGATACCTATCCATCTGTCTCTAGTTCTCAAGCAGTAGAACAGGTCAGGTAAGTGTGTTGAAGAGTTAACCTATTAAAATTGAGGTTTATCATATACTTTATGGCAAGAAAGTGTTGCTATAGCTCCAAGGCCCTGTTCTCCCTGACTTGCTGTTTTGGGTGTTACCACTGACCTTGATGTGTTCCCACTCTGTATTTAGCATAACATAATATACAAATCTAGCAGGGTGCCCCCCCTTTATAATAGCCTTTTTTACAGTTCTAGGAACTCCAGTGCTAAGACCTTGCTGACAGAAACCTGAGGATATAAAAGAAACTGGTGGGTGGTTCAACTCTACAACAAAACCTTTTAAACAACTCAATACTAAAATGTTAAGGTGATTTTAACGGTTAGTGAAAAATAGGAATACAATGCTGTTCTAAGAGTAAATGTTTCTCCTGGGCTGGTCATGGTTTCTACAAATCTAGTCACATTATAACATGCCATGCATATCTTGGCAAGTGTGAGATCAGCTTTCAGATTGGCTGACCTCTGCCCAGTAAGGAACCAAAATGCCTGGGTTTCTAGGTATGTGAATGACACTTGAGTAAGCCTGAAGTGCCAAGTTCACTTATCCTCTCTGCCAATCCCTTCTACTAACCAACTAACTACCCACCAGTTTCTGTTTCCAGCCCTATAAAAGTCTAGATAGTGACATGCTTCTGACCACAGCCGTATGCTGAAATATGTAAATAGGTCATGTAGACCAGTGGTCACCAACCTTTTAGGTTCTGCAGACCACTAAAATCACTGGTTCCTAACTGCGCATGTGTGGGGAGCCGGGTGTCAATCAAAGGCGGAGAAACCTCCCCATAGTGATGTCACTGTGACATAGCCCCGCCCACTCTCCCATCACAGATCTAAGCTTGCGATGGGAGAGTGAGTATATGTCCAGAGTGTATGTCCAGAGACACAACCCGCCCACTTCCCTGTGCCTGGGACTTGTACTGGGACGTGTGCCGCGGCTCTGGCCGGTGCATCCCCCCAGCGGGGTCCTCCTGACCTTGCTCAGGGGTGCAACGGCCAGAGCTGCAGACCCCCAAATTTTTCTTGCGGACCACCGGTTGGCGACTGCTGATGTAGACTCACCAGGGTTGATAAGTATACTTATAGTAGAAGTAGGTGTAATCATTTAGGCTTTCATACCATCTATTACCATTGATTTCTCCATACCAGGGATGTAAACATAACTTTAAGATAATATTTGTGGATATAGTTTTAAAGAAACCCCTTTTCCCCAGAGGTTATATGAATAGAATTGGACAGCGGTATATTAGGACTCTCCTTTATCTTAGCCTTTGATACAAGTCATGGGGCAGGTGCACTGTTCTTTATCTCTTGTGTTTCCTGATCTTTTAAGCTAGGTTCAGCAGTAAAATTCTTTCTTTCAGAAAACTTTTTTTTAATGGGATGTGGTAACCGCTCTGCTCCTGCCTGCTGGTGTAAACATAATATTGGTGGTATTACTTTTGTAATAAAGCATATGGGTTAGGGGATACTAGAAAGTAATGTAACATCCTACGTGTTCAGAGCCTGGAAAACTAGTGTAAAATCTATTTCCTTATTTATTCATTTACATGATCACAATCTTGTTGCATAGTTTGTATTTTGATTTTTAAATGTGTAGATTTTTCTTTCATGTTGATATGCAGGAAAACCTAACATGTAAGATGTTTCAGGTGTCTGTTGAAATGTGCTGGACAACTAAATAACAATATGATTGTTGTCACAAAGCCACATCCTCATTTCCTACAACCTACAGCAATTCACCCGAAAATATTACAAGTCCTTGAAAAACCATTAGGATTATGCCCAAGGAAAGCCAGAGATATATGAAAACATGGTATACATTTGTACAAATGGAAGAAGAGATGTAGCAACACACAGACAACCAGCTATAACTAACATAACCAGAATGCTTCATTCATGAAGACAATCCTCCAACACACAGAGGGGGACATCTGCAGATTTAAAGGGTCAGACACAGGCCATCCCTTTAGATCCCTGCTTAAGGATATGTTGACCAGTCAAAGCCACTTAATGACATGTATGAGCTTATCAGGCCTGTATAATGCCCCTGACCCTACATTCTTAGCGTAAGCTGCTATACACATGCATTTCAGTAATTCTTCCTTTTTAGTTTTATGGGTGACTTTCAGCTGTTGATTTCCAGACATTTAGTACATAAGTAAAGGCTGAAAAAACTATTTTGAAAAACCTTTCAAAATATTTTAACCATGAACACAACACTAGATAAATGAACTAATACTTGTATTAGGTCTGTGCTTGCTGAGAACAGGATTCATAAGCTCACTGTAGAGGTGGATGGACTATTATGGGGAATCAATGGCCGGTGTAAATGGGGGAAATAAAAGTGTCTGTAATATCCGTTACATCCATCAGATCTGATATAACTCAGAGCCTATAAACCGTTTGTAGCGGAAGGAAATCGCTACAAATGGGGATGCTGCTACACAATTTAATGCACCACAAAATATACAGTGGGCACCAACCCATTCACATGCTCCAAAAGGTGTAAAAGAATTGGTGGTCAGTCTGTGTATCAAGTCATGCTGATGTGTCTAGAGCTTGGGAACAATCTGACCTTGTCCTGACCTATGGGGGGGGGGGGGGGGTCACAACACTTCCTAAATCAAAGGCAGCCAGACTGATGTGTGACCAACTACTTTTATTTATACCATGACCCTGAGTTACAAATCTTTGCTATGTTATGAATCTAGTATTTAGATGACAAAGAAAAACATACTTATGGAAATCATCCACTTGTACAATCTCTGTTTGGGACCAGGTGAGGTCAAGTTTTGAGTTTATTTCTGTAGCTGTTTATGGATTTGCATGTGGTACTTGAGTTAGCCAAAGCATGGCTGTCCATATTTAAAATCCAATCTAGAACTTTTGGCTGTAAGGTCATATCAAAATAATCAAAATAGTAAATCTGGTGTAGCGTAAATACATATTTTTATGAACAATAAAAGTTTTTTTTTTTATTATACAGGTCATAATTTCGTTATAATGGGCCTTAGGTGTGTTCTTCCAGTTTTCTTTTTTGGCACCTCTATGGTGGCAAGAGCCAACCATTTCCACAGCGCACCTGACAGAACTTCCATGCTAACAGATTTGTGATTACTTATTGTTCGTTCAGCTGTCTCCTAAATAAAATGGGGACACTTTAGCTGCATTTTTTATTTAGTCACTGTGCATGGGTCCTTAAAATTACTCAGAAGCCGCCATGTAATAAAACACATTGGGATAATGGATAATTTACTACTTTTAGTTATAGGCAATATTTCATACCCATCCCTTCCCTAATATGTGGCAGGCGTTCAAAGATTCCTGCTAATGTAATTATTATTTATTAAATCTTGCACTCGACCAACAGTCCTGATAGATTATCCAATCAGAAACTGATCCATCAGATGCTAGAGGTTTCTTGAGTAATTAATAATTTGTGCCTCCCAATTTGTGGCAGGCGTTCAAAGATTCCTGCTAATGTAATTATTATTTATTAAATCTTGCACTCGACCAACAGTCCTGATAGATTATCCAATCAGAAACTGATCCATCAGATGCTAGGGGTTTCTTGAGTAATGAATAATTTGTGCCTCCCAGGTCAGTTTAATTGATACCAATGTACTGTGTTTAACTGATAATAATGTACTGTGAGCTGTGGATATTGTAATAATAGCCGGGGTTCTCTTATGATTATAAAGGTTGAGAAACACTGTTGTAAAGCAAGTTGGCAAATGTGCCAGATTTTCTGCACACATGATACAAGAACATTTTACTTTAAATACATCTCAAGTCGCATCATATTTTTGAATCAGAAGTCAATCTGAATTAAAACACCTACCAATGTTTACCCAGGCTAACTGTACTGCAGCCATTTAGCACCAAGACATTTATATACAGTATATTAGTGAACCCATTTAGTACTAAGTGTTTTAACATCAAGGACAAGTGATTATTAGGCACTTCTCCAGGTCTTTTTTTTTTTGCTGGTGCAGTCATAACTAATTCATCAAGTTCATAGACAGCAGATATCTTTCCCCTCCTGTGACTGGTGACAGCAGCTGCACAGAGGTGTAAATGTAACCTCAAGCATAGTATATATGTGGCAACAACTACTACTGAGCTTGGGCCTGTGTCAATGGACTCTTGTTCACGTCACGCAGGTTTTGTATTCCTCTATGGAGATGAAAATCCTATTTAAAGCAAGTCATACACAGGTCACCCCATATTTTCACACACGCCCTGTCTTTTTTTTTTAATTTCTTCTAGTGGATAGATTCTTCAGCCAACTGACTTACAAAGCAACCTAAACAAGGATTTTCCTCTGAAATCAACACTAACAAGTGGCCTTTTCCTCATATTGCAATATTATCCTGTTACTGTGCTTATTTCTACAGCTGGCGACATGAAGTCTCTGATGTCTTCAACAGGGCAGAGTCGGCTGGTCACATCAGTCTGACCCTCCCTTTCGTTTCCATACTAGAAGAAGGGAAAGGAGATTCTGGAAGCTTTCATGTACTATTCCTAACTTCTAGCTTCTCATAGGATGAGGTGGGACAGGTTTTATACATAATAACTTATTTACATAGTGCCAACATTTTATGCAATGCTGAACAATAAATTAGGGCTGCATATGAGAAACAAAGGCAAAGAAGAGGACGCTACCCAGTCAAGCGTATACTGTGCAAGTAAAACAACTGTAATCCATGTCCATCTTATGAGATATTCACCGCAAACTGTCCCTAATCTTAAGAAGAAATGCCAACATGGGGTTCTTTAAAAACCAAAGAGCTTCCCTACGCTCTTCTTTATGTATGATTCTGCCAACCCACCTACACTTGACAATGCTGATAACATGCACATACTTTCTATATTTAAAGTTTCCTGAATGGAATTGGAATAGCACCCCTGTACATAAGACTTGAATGTTTCAGTTCACTTTATAGTATGATTTTATTTGCATTATAAGAAGCTGAAACATTATTTTACTGACCTGTAAATTTCAACCTAAAAGTAAACAAATGCTGTAATTAATATAACTTGCTGTAGTCCTTTAATCATTGGGTATTAATCTTTACTCCTCTGCCAAGCACAATTTTCAATATTTTCTTAGCAATAAGGGCTGGTGTCTCTTGCAAGTGGATACACCCTAGGAAAACAGTTCAGTTTGGTAGTCACTGGGACAGGAAGAGAGGAGATACCTCCTCATCATGGACATAGAAAACGATAAATACTCAACAGAGAATCTAACCTTTCTCCAGTCTTTCCAAAACTAACAAGTTTGGACTGGAGTTCCACTTTAAGTACAGCATATCAGGTGTGATTCCGTAGACAGATTGCAGGCTGAAAAAAACATAAAAAGAACTTCAGCACTTTGAGTACAGTGCAAAGCAAAATGAAGATGAGTTGTATGAAGCGGCTTCTTTTCAGTCTCCAAGGTAACTTAAATGCCCTGGCTCTCTTCCTTACCAACTCCGCATTTAACACACTAGCAGGTATCCTGTATATAAAAAGGTCTTCCTTCCAGAGTGGTCTGGTGGATTGGTGAAACACTCACTTCGAGGTCTGTCATCTACTGATTGGGTAGTTTACAGCAATCTTATCTGTGATAATCTAGTAGTGGGGCTTTAATGAACTCCATTATGTCAATAACACCCCAATACACCCTCTCCCTGCCAAGGAAAAAAGTATCTCTGGTTCTAGAGTGGAAAGGGAACAATAACTCTACACATATGAGAATTCAAAGTTTCATATTAGCACGATCTTTTTTTGTGCATTACAAAAAATGGGAACATAATTTTACAGACCTGTGTCGATTGATTACTTTGGGCTTTATTCAATGCATCAAAACTCGGTGGTCGTTCAACCAATGTGAATTGAATTGAACATTGGAGCACCACTATACACGTCAGATTTTTGCTTGAGAGGAGCATGTCCGGTCGTTTAAGGTCATAATCTAAAGCTTTAGGCCAACCTCATTAGCATGTACAAATATTTATCACAAGTTAGGGAAGGGGTTAAAAAGAGCAAAACTCCAGGACTCCAATAAATCTGATATCAATATAAAGAATCACTGGTTGTTTCAGACTTCCATGCCATGTACTATATTTGCATATAAAGCCCTTTCAGGCTTCATAAATTGTTTGGTGCAATAATTATGTTCAAAGGATAGAAATCCATACCAACCAATCAAATATCACTTTAGTGAAAGGAGAAAGACATGGAAGTTGAATGGTTGCCATCATTACAGCCTTTTACACATACTGGGGCTGATTTATTTAAGCTCTCCAAGACTGGAGGAGATACATTTTCATCAGTGAAGGTGATGTCCAGCAAACCTGGAATGGATTTCTCAAAAGTCAGTGGCTATTTGTTAGCAAATGTTTTTTGGACATGAACCATTCCAGGTTTGCTAGACAACCCAGCTTCACAGATAAAGGTGTATCCTCTCCAGGCTTGGAGAGCTTTAATAAGTCAAATCAACTGACTGCTCTTTGTACCACCTCATGAAATACACCCGTCTGTGTGTTTATAAAGCCACACAAGTATATGCCAGGAAATCCTTTAAATATAGCAGCAACTGAAGAGTATGTTTACAGGATTTTTATATGCTCAAAAACCACCCGGCTCTTATGAAAAACTATAAAACACATACATAATACAAGAGGTAATGCATGAAAACATATGAAGTAGGGTCGGTAATTTCCATAGCAGCCAGATTACAGTAGTTATCCACATGCACATCTTATTGGAAAAAAGTATCCAGCCGAGTTCTATGGGCAGTACAGGCAGTGGGTGGACAAAGCCATAGGTGCCTGCATGGCATGGTCTTCGTAGACTTCACCAACAGATGTTAACGGAAACAAAATGGTTGCATCAATCTATTCAAGCATCAAGTAAAGCACTCTCGGAATCTTCAAAGTGCCCAAACTGTGGACTTTAACTATTTACACATTCTTGTACACAACCTGTACAAGATATCTAAATGAAATCCACACTCACTTCCCTGGCTGCTTTTAATGTGATTCATTTTTACAGATCCTCAAAGATCCCAAGAATAACTAGTGTGGTGTTTTAGTCAGTTTCTAACTGGTTGGATACATCCGCTGGTTGATTACATGGGGAAAAAATGCCACTGCTATGGTATAAACTGAAAATCAATTTCTCCACAATGCTAAGAGATACAAAAATAAATGGGGGTTTAAGGGCTCATTCACACTAGAGTGTTGTGATTTAGATTTTGAAACACACATGCTACTGCAATGCATATTACACATGTTTGAGTGCTGCATTGCCAATAATTTATAATGGCAACCCAAGTGCATCTTCCCAATAGACTGCTGCGCAACATATGAATTGTGACACTATACACTATACTTTCAAAAGCTTAAAATTCCTGGATTTCTGTGCATTGTAGTGCAGTGTTCTCCCCAGACCCTTTTAGCTGGGCGCACCACCTGGCACTTTTCGGCAACCACCTGGCTGTTTTTGGGTGGTTACTGATGAGTTGGGTCACAATTCAGGGGCTTCCACCCGCCTAGAATTTCCTTCCCACCCAGCTTAAAAACATTTCTGAGTTGAGCACTGTAGTGCACCGAGCAGCCCAACAAATATGTTAACTTGCATGTCATTTCAAAAATGCATCGGATCGCTTATTGTAAACACATGATTTTACACATTTTTGTTTGGAATACATAAATACTTTAGGTGCATGATTTGGGCAAAGGTTCACCTTAAGCAATGTCTATTCCATGCACTATGACCATCATAATATGACTGTAACTCTGAATGCTATGGGGACTTTATGATAAAGAGCATCTTACTGGTAATAAGGTCTATTTGAAACCAAAAGCAAGTGAGCAGATGAATTAAGAATAAACCAGAGATAACAGAGATAAACAGAGTAACTATTGTTGTAGTAATTCCCTCCTTAGCCAGATTAGCTTATAAAAAAACAATGTCCAAAAGAATACCATTTATGAAACTCCAAATGCCATCTCATTTCCTTAGGCAATACCAAGAAAGCCCCAAGGTTCTACAAAATATTGCAATGTATCTGGCCAGGAGGAGAGTGGAAGTCTTCAGCACAGAAACACTCATCATTAGACACCTTGGCAAGCTCACCGTTGAGGGCTCAGATATGTATTGGATATTATTGTATTACTGTGTATAACATGACGTCATTATGATGAGAAGAGCCAACATGTGCATGATACTCATCGCCATCACCATGGTACAGCGCAGTGTTTCACAAAATCAAATTCCACTTTTTCAAAAAGCTTGAGATGTATATAGATACCCAGTAACAATACACAGCTCATATTGTTTATTATCCAGTAAGGCTGAAACTGCATAATGATACTAAGCATCAACTATACAACGCAGCACCTTCTTGTCTCAAGGTGACACTGTTGTACAGAGCATATTGCACCAGTGTAGCCAAGTATGGTGGCATGTCAAAATCTGGGGAATCCTCCTTTCTCTGGCCACCAAGAGATTTTAGGAAAGCATTTCCCCTGACAATAACCCACCTCTTACAGCACTGTCATGCCCTTTTCTAAAAAAAAAAGGAATGGAGGCAGCTGTAGGACGAAAGCGTCTCACTGTTTATGTGCCCTTCCCTGGCCCTCTTCTGTCTCATCCACAGGCATGTCTTCTGAAACTCCATTGAGCTGAGACTTTCCAGGAACTGTCCCATCTGAAGAAGCAGTCAAAGCTGTTGCCCCACGAGGCTGTATTGAGATAGGTGCAGCTAAACCATTTCCACCCATTTGCCCTTGCCCTTCGGCTTTGCCAAAGTTAAATAACTTGCCTGGGTGGAAAGGCTTGGTAGGGGAGTGGGCTCTCTCTGGTTGAGCTTCTCTCCGCGTTTCAGGGGATTTCAAGAACTTGAAGCTCAGGAAGCTGGGAATTTTGGTATCTCCCCCAGGCGGAGATTGTGGAGATTTGGCATTGGTCCCCGACAAGAATTTGCTCTGCAGGGGTATAATTTGCTTCAGTTTCATCACATTATTGCTGGCCAGCAGGGAGCTTGGCCTTTTGGGTTTGTCATGAGTACTGCCCCCTTGGGGACCACATGGCTTACTTTTACTTGAGTTTTTGTCATGTGTTTGAGAGTCCTGCCCAGATCTTCCTTCCTCCCCACCCCTCGATTCTCGTTCCTTTCGTGCATGGTAATCTGCATGGCGCTGCCTCTCTTCTTCCTCCCGCTTTCTGCGCTGTTGCTGTTGATAACGATGTTGAGCCTGGCGCTCATGTTTCTGTTATAAACAGAAAAAAAACATGTTAAAAAGATGCAGTTCAGCTCATTTATAGGTTCACCTTAAATGTTCAAATTACATACGTTTCCTTAGAGTATAAAGGACTTTAGATAGTTACAGGTCATGGGAAGGTAATTGGTAAGATTGTGAATGTTTGAAGTATACCGTGTACTGTGAGATGTAAGAATAGGTAACAGTGATTAGATTTTTTTTATCTGATATTTAATGTCTATTTTTATCCATAGCTAAAGTCTATCTACATATCCCCTTACCAGAATCCCTGGTATGAAATAAACATATATATACATTTGCATTGGTCAGTGCTTAAACATGATAACATCTGCAGAATGTCTTAGCAATGCAAACCATAAAAAGAGAATCACACTTGGCTTCTTCCTGGCTCTAGAAAATCTGTTTCATATACATAATTTTAACATTAGGACAGTAAATGATTTGTAAATTACCATGTAGCAAGGAATATCCCGAAATCTATACCCTTTTCTAACAGAAAAAAAAATAAACTGAGCTAATGTAATATAGAAGTACATGAAGATATAATACGTACCTTAAAGGCTTCTCTCCTTTGGTACTCCAGCTTTGCCATCTCCTCTGCCACCCAACCCGGAATATCTGGAATCACCACATGTATTATGTACTTCAAGAGCAATGCAAAGTGCTGCAAAGAGGAAAAGGTAAAGTCACCAGGGGCCCATTAACCATTACTTGATCAAATTAGAAATGCAATTAAATCTATTTGGAAGTAGTGCATACATATGAACAGGGTGTACTTTTACATGGGGGCATGTAAATACATAAATGGTAAGTACCTGGTACAAAATAAGTGTTCCAGATCCCAAAAGGTTTGTCTATGAAGAGCACATACTGGAGTGTAATAATTCTGGCCAGTTGCCTGCTGCGGACTATGGAACCGTTTTGTCTCCGCATGTCCAAAATTTGCTAGGAATGAACTTGTGGAACAACTGTAATGTGTATTTAAATGATTCTGAAGTGTATATTGCATATATTCATGGGTTCACAAGGTGGGGAAAGTATGCTTAAAGAAACATTTTAATTGTGTACATATAATTTTTCTCAAACACAAATATACATGGACATAATGCAAGTGCTTTTGATTCTATTTGGCAGAGGGTAGTGTAGGAGAAGAATAGTAGATTTGAAAGAAGAATAAAAACGTCGGTCCAGTCAATGTTGGAAAACATTGATAAATACACCCAATAAATGTGCACTCTTGACATGCATTTAATGCATCGTACTGATTTGTTTCGTTTCGATGTTTTGAACATATCAAACAGATCTCTTTCCTGTAACACACATTAGGAAATGTACTACAATGCACCAGGCTGTGTTAGCCTGCTTTGTAATGTAATGTAATGCAGAAAAATCAGTCAGCAAAATTTGTTGTCAATGCCATCAAAAACTAGTGCATTCCCACTGCTCTTTCATTTTACTGCAGCAGAAAGTAGAAGCATAAGGCACTGCAATGCAGTCAGTTGGAGTGGGCCCTAATGCTATTCACAAACGCAAGAAATGCAGTGTTCAGAGGATCCATATGAAACAGTAATGCATTGTCTAGTTATACTGTTTACAGTGCATATACTTATAATACTAGGTCTGAAGAAAAACAAAAACATACTAATGTTAAAATGACAGCTATACTATTGTAAAGCAGGAGGGGCCAGTATATAATAATAAGGAATGTCCAGGGTGGGTCACTGAAAAGCACAGTAATGAGCCATGACTGCAAGTTAGTGCTTGGATACATAAGCCCTAGCTTTATTTTACCACACCACAATATCTTAAAACTGATTGTTATGTTTAGGGATATGCAAATAGATTAATATGTTTAGGGACATGTGAATAGATTGTTATGTTTAAGTATATGTGAATAAATTGTTATGTTAAGGGATATGTGAATAGGTAGAGTTGGGCTGCACCTGTGTGATACAATGTCACCGAGGATGGAAATTTGTATTCCATAACCATTTGGCATTAGAGGAGGGATCCACCTGGGTTCCACCTTGGATTTTTCCTGTCAGCCAAAGAAGCCATGGGCTTACTTTATGGGCAGCCCACTCCACACTATGAACTAGTAAGTGCTATTTAGGATTACTTTTTACCAGTAAATTTATATTCTGTAAACTGAATTTCACCCAGTGAAGCGCACAATGCACTCCATTTGGTGAAACACCAATGCCAAATATTCTGTTTGTAGCTAGGCAGTTTTACTGATCTTTCACCCTCTGTAGTTGACATCATCAGCATTAATATTTATGTGTACACTATAAATTAGGAACTGTAGTTGGATCCAAGCAGTCTTTTTTAGCCCAAATTAAAAAGAGCAGAATCCTTACATTCCTGTTCTTTCTCCACATGTGACTCAACATAATACAAACCCAATTGGCTATAAGCAGTACAAACAGTGTTTGGTTAAGACGTGAAAGTAACTGTACAAGAACTCCAAACAAGAAGAGAAAAGAGATCAATGTAAGAACAGTGATACAAACCTCAAGGACAACAATAAATATAATTGCTGATTCAGGACCAAGCCAGGGTAACAGTCTCTGGAGCTGTCCACATTGTCCAATAAGGTAACAGTTCACAATAATGGCTATTACGCCCATTGCCTCCATTACATTCTGAAAGATAAATGTGCATGTTTTGTTCATCAGAAATGATCAGTTATAGATCAGTAAATGGAGGGAAAAAACACAGCTATTGAAATATAATTAGAGAAACAAAAGCTGATCAAACCATGCATGTTGTAAACCTCTCCTTGCCGTCCACACCCACCAGCTCCTTACTTGCCACTGTCCAATTCCGTCCACACGCCGACCAAATGGCCTCTGAAATCCACTGCAGAGTTTGAAGGCATCACTGCGAATTTCAATGATGTTATTGACAAGGGCACATACTGCAGCAAGGGGAAAAGCAGATGAGAAAAGGACCACATAGCCAAACTGAACAAACATCTCTTGATAATCCTGGAAGGTATCCTAAGGAGAGTAAACCATGCACAACATCAGAATGAAGCAAAAATATAACCAAGACAACTCATCTTCACTGAGCATTTTTAATACTACGCCATACAACTAGTCTGAAAAGTCAAACCGATAAATACAAAATAGAAATTTTTTATGAAGAAAGATAGGCAGACAAGGTTGTGTCACTTTCATAGTAAAGGGGCTCAAGTGAACCCATGCTTTGCTTACAGAGGGCTTCAGCTTCAAAGTATTGTCACCTTATACTTAACTTTCCTTTGTTTATTGGAATTTACAGAGGGCTTGGGACTCTTTCCCCACTTTTCTGTGCCAGCACTAGAGGCCTGAACAGCCATGTCCAAAAAAACCAACACAGCAACATTGCTGAGCATTTATTTCCCATCCCAGTGGACAAATTACCCACTGGTGAAGATAAGGAAAGGCAAGCATAAGCTGCTGGTGGTGTAGGATTAGTGAAACCGAAATTAGTGAGAATAAAACCATTGTTTTCCCAAGCTTACACTCTCAGAAAATATACACTTTTACAAAGGCTAAGGACAGCAAAGCATACACATTATTACTCTCTCACCTCATAATTCTTCATACAACTTTCCACCTCAGCTTGAGTCAACTTTGTTGTATAATTGTCTTCTGGGGGGTCCATCCATGACTCCCGTTTAGGCTTTCTCTCAGATTCCTCATCATCCTCACCTTCCCTACTAATCTCAGGTTCAACAGTCATTCTTTTCCTTCTCCTCCGTGATCTCAGTTTTACTGGAGGTTCCTGTTCCTCTAATTCTTGCAGCCCTGCCCCAAGTTCCCTCTCATCTTCTTCATCATCCCCCAGTTGAAAAACCGAGGCCGGGTCACTGCCTTTTTCCACAAGTGTAGGGCTCCCTTCTTGTAAGAAGCTCACCTCATCCTCCTGCTGGGAGAGGAGGCATTCTTCTGCTTGCTTTTCCCCTTTTTCCAAAAAGCTAACCCTTTTCAATTTCAGTCCACAATCCATTATACTTTCTTCCTCCGATTCATCCTCTTCAGAGAAGGCACCCTCTTCCTCTTCCTCTGGCACACCACAACCTCCATTTAAGCACTTCTTACGTCCCCCTAAACCTGGCTCCAAAGGATCCCCAAGTAGCCTAGATGAACAGTGAGGAAAGGCATACTTCTGCATAAGCCTTCTTAGTGCATACTGAATTAAAAGTAAGATAGATTTAGGATTCATTTCTCCCTGCTGCACTTTCTGATACAAGTGGGGTTGCGAGACCTCTTTTACATTTTGCAAAAACTGTCGTATGACCAGGAGCGTGGCTAGCATCTGCATAAAAAAGACATGAAAATAGAATGATAAAGGTTTCAAACAACATAGGTTTCATCTGGTAGATGAACAAATGTCACAAAGCATTATATTTTATAGTAAAGGCCACATTAAAAAATAATATTAATAATAATAATACATTTAGACTGAACTGAATGATGCACATTTACTGGACACACTTCATGCCAAAGATGTTTGAATCTTAAAATAAGTGATCTTGTAACTTTACTAAGCAGGTAAAAAACTAGGATCAGCTCCTAGGTTTGGCTCCCTCAGAACCCCAGGGTGGACAATATGGGGTATTCAAACTGCCTAATAAAAATACAATAAAGAACACAGGCAATATTTTTCATCATCTGCCTATAGTTACCAGACTCTTTAGGTTGATGCACTGTAATACATACCTAAAGTGTTTAATGTTACCGGCACATTAAAGAGAGATTACACAAAAGTAATCCTGTTCTTCAGAAATGATACTTTGTATTAGAAGAAATTTTCATCCTGCCAGTCACACATATATGGTGAGCTGATCCCAGTTGTGGCATTCAGTATAAGCACAACATAACAATACCATAATTCCAGAACAAATACTTTTAGAGATGTTTAATTGTGTTATTAATAGTTTTTAGTCTGTGTGCAGGTAACAAGTGCAGTGCTGTTTGGAATAAAAATCTGTTTGGATAACATGGGGAAGGATTAGTACCTCTGTTGCATTTATACTGATGGTGAAATAAGCCTGTACTTCCTGTCCCAATGAGAGGTTACACAAAGACATTAGTGGAAGGGAAATTCTTCAGTGGGACACAGACAGCAGACAAAGCTTGCAAACATTCTACTCTTCCCTTAGCCAATTTTGGACATGCATACTTTGATCCTAGGCTCTTTCAAAATTTTGGGGATCATGCCATACAAGCATTTTATTAATGGTTAATAATGTGTTTCAAACTAGTATATGATTCTTTTGTCTTCAATGGAAAATGTAAATAAAGCATTAACTCTATCTCGCAGGGCTCCGGTCATATGGATGACCATGAATGGTTCTGGTAAACAAAGTGGCAGTATCTCACAATCAATGTTCTTAAGCTACATACACACGTCCAATGGTCCTCGCCCAATAATCGGCTCAGGGCCAATATCGGACGAGAATCTGGTGTGTGTACAGCGCCCATCGTTCAAATGACCGTCCTGGTGGATCCACGGACGATATACAACGTTGCAAAGGATTGTCGTTTGTCGTTGCAAAGGACCGTGAAAGATCCTTTCCAATGACAATAATTGCATGTGTGTATGAAGCTTTAGTCTCCCTTCTTTTCTCACGATTGGAGAAGACAGACTATCAAAGGAGAACCTGGGTGATCTTTAAATGAACCTTACCTTAAATGAATCTGGTGTAGGAAAAAAAACACTCGCCAAAGAATAGCAAATTAATTTAAAGAAATGTATTCCAAGTTTGTTGATCACCCCAGTTCAACCCTGATCTTCTCCAGTCTTGGAAAGCTTTAATAAGTCAGGCACCGTGTGTGTGGCCATTCAAAGGCTGAACACCTAATAATTAGCAGTCATAGGCGCTGCTACTGATCTGTCTGCTTTGTTAAGCACATTGGGCACTCATTCCTGTTAGATTTGCCTGGAGGAAGTGGAATCATTCTTTTTATATGACTAAGACCAGATATTTTAGAAAAAAAGCTTGTAAAATTCCATTTTATCCTTTAAAGCCTACGTATCAAATGCAGAGATTATTGTGAGTTAAGAGCCTGGCTGACAAAAAACAGACAAAGGCTTACTTCCATTTTGCTAAATACTACAGGTTTCTTCAAACAAAGGTCATGTCTGGATTTTGTAAAGTTTAAAGAGCACCTGTATTGTTAAAAATTAAAGAGGATAGATTCTTTGCTGCAATACACTGTGGCCATTATTGGAATGATGATTGTAAAACACAACATCATACTCACTCATACTCCACTCATATCATCGACCAGCCAAAAAACATCTTATGGGTGCCCTTCTGATCTCGGTTCTATTTAGTTACAAGGCTTACCCTCCTTGATTTGGTATAATATTAACTTGACTTGTTTAACTCTGGAGTTGGGAACAAACACCTACAACTACACTTTGCCCTTTCAATGCAGTTCATTATTGGGCACCAACTTCATGGAACATTGTGGTGGTAGTAAACAGTGGTGGTAGTTGTGGCTTAGCCATGTGGATTTAGCAAAACCACAAAGATATAGATGAGCTCCTAAAGATAGTTAAACCAGGATCATAAGGGCACAAGCAAAATCTGTAATTATCTATTGTACTAGTTGCCCCATTCTCTATGCTTACTAAAGTGGAAACTAAAAACATAGCAGATACAATAGGAAGCATAAAACCAATCCACTATCCATCCTATACTACATTTTTACCTTGAATAGAGCTTGTGTCAAGCCAAGGAATAACACTAACCTCCCAAGTTCTATGAAAGTTAGTATGGCACAGCAATGAATTCTATTACATAAAGCTCCTATACATGAAAGAAACACTGCCAAACATAATTCCCCCTCCCATCACCCATTTTCATACTTTAGACCTGAAGAAGCGCCGGGCTGATCTGAGAAGTGCCCTGAGGAAGATGAGGAACAGTTGGAACTGGAGGGTGAGGAAAGGAAGGAGGGCATCTTTAATTTGACGGGTGAAGCTATGGGGCAAAGAGAAAACAAGCAGTTGCTGCAAGGAGGGCGGGAAAGGATGGTGTGAGGTGAAGGAAAAAAATGAGGAAAAAAGGGAGAGATAAGAACAAAGGAGAATAAACAAAATTATAAAGTAGGAACAGAAAGAAAAGGGTTAAAGCAGTGTCACATGTTCTGTTTTAGGTATCTTATATATCCATTTGATATATATCAAATATATATATATATGGAAATTTTTAATAAAAAAAAAAAAAAAAGATGAAAAATGTATTATATATTTGGAATGCAGAAATATCCCAACATGTGAGCCTGCTTTAAACCAGTCACTGTCGATCAAGGCAGCACAGTTATTTAGTATGGAACTTTTCACATGCATGCAAAATTTTGTGCCACTTGGCCCACAGCAAGTGGGTCTAAGCTATGTGAAAGACCCTTGAAGGATTAGTTCGGTTTGAACAAATTCAAATTCTTTACCAACAACAAATACTGAACCTACTTTATTTTTTCCAATATTTCTGTAACAATTATACACAGTGCTTGTTTTGAACAGGGATCTTCAAGCCTAACCACAGCAATTAATTGCTGACCAATAATACAGGAGTTCAGAGATTTAGTAAAGGCCCACTAATGTGGCAATGAATGCGTTTTCATGTGTTGACACGCACTGTGCTGTGCCAAGTGCACATTAAAAATTGTCCGCAACACACAAACAAGTAGGTGCTATCTGCATTTGCCTAGGCAACATACTAAACACTGCACAATGAACAGTTGTACTGTAGTGCTATTCACTGTGAATGGCACCAAAGTGCACCAACCCATGGAACGTTGCTACAATGAAAGTAGGATAAATGGGCCTCAAAATGGTCAGTTACTGCTGTAGGACTGTAAAAACACTATGATTTTTTTTAAAGAATATGACTTTATTATTTAGATTTGCACATACTGGACATATCCTTCAATACATATCACCTACAAGACATGCATGTTCCTTTTCGAACAGTGACCTGGAAGCTGATGATAAGGGTTCAGAAACAACATGGTTAGGGAAATGATTATGCCAGGATAAGAAAATGTAACACGCATTAATATGTTGTGAAGGGAAGAGGAAGGTATAATGTCTTACAAAGCAAATTAAAAAGACAATTCCTCAAAGCTGTATGTACTTCTTTCATACAGTATACCTCATCAACACATTAGCTGGGTACTAATAGACCCATACATGCTAATAATGCTTTGACAACAAAGCTGAAGAGGATAATCATGTGTAAAATTTGAGAAACAAAGAAATAACAAAAGTTCATTTGTTAAAGTTGAAAAGTTGAAAGGTAGCTAACTGAAGTATTGATGCTGCAAACAACTTTATGATCATATAATAAGATCTCAACAGAATAGCATGGGCTTACTCAATATTAAATTCATGAAAATAGTTTCAGGTGTTCAGTAAAAGCTCAGTCATGATTGTTTGTCTGTCATTAAATAATGCCATAGTTTGGACTATGAATCTTTTGTAGAATAATCTAAAACCTGAAATGATGCGCTGGAAACATAAAAGAGGCAATGTTGATCAGCTGGCATGGACAATAGAGATTATAATCTAGACATTGTCATATAGGGGTATTTCATTTTATTTGTCATATTTTGAAGCAGGAAAACACTCAACTTCAAAATCACGACATGTTAGTATAGCTCAGCATATAGCATGTTAAGAAGCAAAATGTGCATTATCTTGAAGTTGGCAAATTACTGCTTATAATGCAAATGATACGCCTGACAGTGGGGTCTTTACTCACCTCCTTTAGTCTTTCCATGTCTTTGAGGTAGAAACCAATGTAGAATAGACTCAAATAGGAATTTACAAACTGAAACTGTAAAAACAGAAAACATGAAAATCACTTGCTTGACACACACAGCAGTTTGTCCTTTAAATCTAAACTCCTACTATTTTTTATAAATGACAATCTAGCTACCACAAACTATATTATTATAGATCCCCTAAATTATAGCTTGAAGGAAATAAGCAACTTGTACTCACTCCCTCCTATACATCCCATCAAAGGTTTTCACTCCATGTCACAGGTGTACTCCCCTACCTAGAAAACCTACTTTTCTCAACATAATACTTACTAAAACAATTTTGATGATTAGATGTTTCTCATAGGCACTCTGTAAACGGTAATTCTCTGAAAGTACAACAAAGTAAGAGTTAAGGAACGGTGCAAAGATCAACAATCAATGTCACATCAGGAAAAAAAAAAGAAAAGAAATCAGAAAAGAAAACATATATATTGTATTAGTTATTCCAAAAAATACAGCGCAACAAAGGCCGCAGCCTTTAGTATAATTAGACCACTAAGAGGATAAGGGGTATTTGTTATAGTCTACTAGAATCTAAGACACACTTCTACAGTTCCCCATTCTCTGCCTTTTCTCTCTAATAGATATAACTACCTGGAGTGCTGTGAAGGGTTCATATTCTTAGATCTATATAAGCAAATGTTTATTGTCTAACTAGGGCCAAATTGGCAGGCTTAGTAGGCAACTGGGATTGATATGCAATACCAGTAAATGCTATTGGAGGTAAAGACATTATCAGACTGAATTTTACTTTTAGGGCCTCCATTGGTGTGTGTATTACCAATTCTGCTCTGTGAAGCCTGTAAGATTATACAGACATTAACAGAAGCATGAGTTATTCAAAGCAATGGAATACTCTAAGGGCTTGTTCCAACTGGCGCTAGCCCCAACGATACCCTAGTGACTTCCAGGTGGCTGTAAGCCTGCCAGTTCTGATCAATCTCATCCGTAGTCTCCCATGGAGTGCTCTGATGGCAAGTTGATGGGAGTTTCAATCAACATTTCAACTGCCTCTGTAACTCCTCCAAAGGGTCAGTTACTGCTTGTGAATAGGTAACTGCACTGCTATATAGTGGCTCAGGGAAAAAAAAAAGAGCAGGAGCCAGCTTCAGAAGAGTCCACAGTGCAGTGCATAAGACTGACACAAAGTTTGTATGAATGTTGTAGTTGCAAAGTGGGGGAAGCTAGGCTACTACATAGGACTAAAAACATTTTTCCTCAAAATAATACATACAATAACAAAAAAGATGTGGGCTTACATATACCACACTAAGGCAATCAAAAAATAATAATGAAAAAAGTCAATATACCCATATCATTTAACCAGTAAGCAATCTTCCTGTACACCTCATCACAAGAACTAACTATAACGGCCAAGAGGATCTTGGGAAGGAAACGAATAAGTCGTGGGAGCTCTCTTATACTGAGGACAAATTCCTGTAATAGAAAAAAACATGAGAATAAGTCACATTTGGCCAATGAGTGTGCAAATATCTGCTCTATCATTAGCAATAGTATAGCATCATGACTGAGAAATTGAAAAGCTGATAAATCCCCAGGTACTCTCTACCATATTATCTACTTTCAGAAAAAAATTGGCATGCAGAATTGAGTGAAGCCATTAAAATTATTCACTTTTAGATGTTTCCCATAAACTTATATATACAAAGCAACTTTAAGAGAGTGACAGAGAGTGATAAAGAAATAAAAAGGACAATATAAGGTCAAAAAAAGGCCAGGAAGACAGCCCAATCAAGCGACTTCATCTTCCAATCACTGAGATCTGTTTGTTATGCAATTACACACGTGCAATAATTGTCATTGGAAATGAACGACCCACGAAAGACTGTTTGATAATTGTAAACAAAAAAAGTGCACGACTGGTCAACGACGAGGACAAACGAAGAATCTTTCTGGAAACAAACGACCGTTCCGGCGGTTCTGATTGGGTGACTATCGTTCGTAATCTTTTGTGTGTAAGGTTGTTCAGTGATCGTGGATTGTTTTGTGATACACTTTCTCCTGTACATGTCACTTCCTGCATGGTTTGAACGATCATTCAAACGAACATTCCCAGTCTGTATATAATTAGTAGATTATATCTGAATGATCGTATCGTTACAGCATGTACAGAATTGTGCACAATACGATCGTTCAAAATAATCGGAAATAATCGTGGATCGGTATTTTTCAAATGATAATTATTGCACGTGTGTACCTAGCCTTAATCGTAGAGAACTCTCTAGATTACCCAATGCAGCTGCCTATATTTTATAAATGGCCCACAATACGCAGGCAGTGGTATGATGTAAACCCTGCTGAGTATACAGAGAAATGGATAGTAATAACCTCTCTCCATAACCAAGGTATGGCACCTACAGCTATTAGCAAAAGGACAGAAAAGAAAAATGCTTCAAAGTATTGCCGTAAACATATCAGATGGTTTTGTGCATTTACCCTCATAGATGTATAATCCCAAGAATAAATGATATCCCACCTCTAAAAAGATTGGAATAATGTTCCTTATATTTACTAATAAATCTATAACATTCAACCCCTTCTTTGACTTCTGCAAAACGGCAATTCAATGCTTGAAAGGTAACACTGAGCTGCACACAGATAATGTAATTCTTGATAAAACTTGCTTCTGCGCAGTAGCGTCCTAACAAAAATGACATTAGTGTGCAGCTTAGTGTTCTTTTGTGTACATGGAGCATGGATAGACCTGCTTGTACCTACTCCCACCAGTGACATCTAAAAGGAGACTTTTAAAACAGGGACACTACTTTTCTTTAAAGCAATAAAATGCTAACAGGGGGTTAGCTTTCCACTACTCTACCTTAAAATGCATTGGAGATTTTCTCTCACTCAGTGACAGAAAGTGAGGGTTTTCTCTTTATTGGAGTCCTGGAAAGGCAGTAAAAACCAGTGATGGTTTCTAATTTCTTTACACTCTATCCAACACTAGATAAAACAAGTTTTGGTTGCCTAAACACTTATAAGATCAGCTATAAGATCATATATTCCAGTTTTAGAGTTACAAAACATAATGACTATAACAAACATAAAAATATAAAAACTATTTCTGATTAAAAGGGGTTTTTCTAACCTGTAGCTCAAAGCAAGCAAGCATGACAACGAAGACGAAGCAGAGACAAGACACGCAGATGGGCAGACTAACACAGGACTGGAATAAAAGACGTTTCCACGGGGGATAGTAGAACTCTTCACAGTTTGTCACTGGACTGATTCTCTTCACACCCTATGTATGATAAAAGTAAGAAATGACCCGTTACAGAAAATAACAAGAGTATAAAACTTCTAACTAAAAGTATTGTCTCTTACCCTGAATTGTGGCCGAGGCTCCTCAATAAACTCGGCTGGGGTATCTAACGTCCCCCATTTATATGCCAGTTCAGCCCCTCGACGTTTCCAGCCTTCCAGAAACAAAGTAGCCCAAATAACATTGAAGAGAGCAAAGACCACACAGCAAATATCTTGACTGGTCTGAAAAAAACATCCAAAATAGAAAACATGTTTGCTAATAATCAATGGTATCAATACATGAAATGGTATCAATAGTATCACAAGAAAAAACATTTTTGCTTTTATGACTTAGCTTGATTTAAACTGGAACTCCAGGCAAACCGTTGAAACACACGTATGTTTACCAGTTTACCTGCTAGTCTTGTGATACACACCTCTGATAGTCATAATGATCATTAAGCTGCTTCCTGACTTAGCACTACAGATTCCTTGGTCAGCTCAGTGCTTTATAAGCCAGCTCCCTGCCTTTTAGAAAAAGGCACAAATGCGGCTTCATTTTTTTTTATTAAGAAGGCCGGGAGCAGAAAGGTAGAATAGGAAACCAAACTGTCATGTTGGTAAATATGCATGTCCTCTATCTGGTTGTGCAGGTAAATATGCTAAAAGTATATTTTGATATGTCAACTTTATTTACTAGTTTACTGGAGGAATAGATGCTCATTGTTAAGTTTGTCATCTATGTAAAATAGGAATAAAAAATGTTTTCATAGACTGCATAGAAATTATCCTCCCACTACAATTTGGAATTTTTATTAATCTGACTACAATAGAGATATAGAGGAACTTTGCCCTGTGACTTCAAAGGGTTCCTATCATTTCCAGAATTATGGTAGCAGGGGTAGGAAGGGTGAGCTAGTAGGCTAAACATTGGGCACCAATGAAGAACTGGTTCAAGATACCCAGCACTGATGTGCAGGTGAATCAAAAATCAGTACTTGCTCATTTGTCAGGCAAGCATGAGTGCACTTATTTACTACTCCCCCCTGGTAAAGTTGCAGTAAGTTGGCACTGGGGAGACACTGAGTGATTTAAAAATGACAGCAAACAACTCCAATGAGCTGAAGGACTCATGAAGGGCATAACTGGGAAGAGAGAGGCGCAAGGTGACAGGGTGAGCAAGGAACCTTGATTAGACTCCACCAGCATCTTCCATCGTGATTATTCTACTGTTGGCTGTGATAGTGCTAGAGCACATTTTTTTCTTTCCATTAGTTTAATTAGTTTCTTTCCATTTAAATCTGAAGTGTGCCACAGCATTGAAGAGCTTCTTTCATCCAACCACACAATTGTGTATTCGATGCTGTGTGTGTCAACCAAGTGAGTTTTTCCTATTAAATGCCATCAACAGATCCTGATATCTCTTTCAAACACAGAGCTAAATACAGAAGATATTAGAATATTTATTTACCCCTATACTATATAGAGGAGGTGGACAAAATTGTTAATAAAACCCCCTCTCACTGCTTATTAGGTCTATAATTATATGAACATACAGTTCCCATATTTAACCATGACAATTTTAAAGACTCCCCAGTTATAGATCTTTGTTTAGAAGGTACTTCTTGCCTGGTCAGATTCAGTGAAAAACCAGAGCATCATTCCAAAGACAGCAGGGTAGACCAGTGATGATGTGTAGAATCCAAGCCAGGAGAAATACATGGCAATCTTCACCCCAAAATATTCACCAATTTCATCTGTACAGAAAAAGCACACATTAGAAACTAACCCACTAAACAACACATTTATTATTTTTATGATAAAATTATAAATATAATATTATATAATTTATTATGCAGTTTTAACCACCTCCAAAAAAGGTCCTTGAACCTGAAATACAGGATGATCTGTGAATAGCATTTTAGGAACATGCTACATCCTGCAATAAAAAAGTGTTTATTGTTCTTCATCATTATTTAGTCTGATGTAATTTGTTATTTGTCACCTTCAGGTATTATCTTGTCTTTAAAATGATACTCTGCAGACATGCATTGAAAACACTGACTAAAGTGCCTACATGAGTCACCAGTAGTACGACTAAAACTCCTGTATTAAAATCCAGCCGCTATGTAATGCATAACCTTCGGTGTAAACGAAAAAGCTTTCTTTATCCTCCCTAACTGAGCCAACCCCTATTTCGTGGTTCCCCCTTCCTAGTAGTGGGAGACTAACAACCTGCAGGCTTATGGGACATCAATGAAAATAATGATTGGCCCTGCAACTTTTTGTATCTCACTGTAGGTACAGCCTATGTTAGAATGGCAACTGCTTAAAATTCAGAAGCGGCACGGTGGCTCAGGGGTTAGCACTCCAGCCTTTGCAGTGCTAGGTCCCAGGTTCGATCCCCAGCCAGGACATTATCTGCATGGAGTTTGCAGGTTCTCCCCGTGTCTGCGTGGGTTTCCTCCGGGTACTCCGGTTTCCTCCCACATCCCAAAAACATGCAGTTAGGTTAATTGGCTTCTCCCTAACAATTGACCTTAGACTACATTAATGACATATGACTATGGTAGGGACATTAGATTGTGAGCTCCTTTGAGGGACAGTTAGTGACACGACTATGGACTCTGTACGGCACTGCGTAATATGATGGCGCTATATAAATACTGTATAATAATAATAAAAGCAGTGCAGTATCATTGCTACACCATCACAGAAAGCTGAATTATATATGAATTTGGAACAGAGTTGACAATTTAGGCAATATCATCTGATATCTGTAGGACTTTGCAGGGGGACCAAAAGAAATTTTGAGTGCAGATGCACCTATAATTAGGTGAAATGCACATTTTAATGGAATTTAATTGTATGTGCAGATAAATATGTTTTTAATTTTGGATAAAGTGGGGTTAGAATAAGAACCCCCTGTCTGACTTTATCTGCCACCCAGGGGTGGATTGAGAAGATTTTCTCATACTTCCTGTCCTAACAGTTTTACTAGCCTGAAAATCAGCAATGGGTACACAAGCAGCTTCCCCTACTCTACTAGCAAAAGAGAAATTGCTGATGGAAATTAACCTTTGCTTCCTGTCTAGTAAAACTGTCACCAGAACTGAAGGTGGGAGAAATTATTTCCAATGGAGCCCCAAGCACCTAAAACATGACAGGGGGTTATAATATCGGTTTCACCGATACTGAGAAAAGAATGATCCGGGTCCCATATGTGACTGACATATCCAAGAAGGCATATCATTCTTTTTAATGCTGCAAGATTCTAAAATCTTTTCACAGTTGGCCAAGTTGTCATAAAGTTGGCTCTGCTGAAGAGATCTGTGCTGGAGCCTGCTGTCTGCAGCTTTTCACCTCTGAACACTTTCTTACTGTACACTGAACATAGGTGATATAGGGAAGTGACTTATGGCTCTTGGTACCAAATCAACCAGGTATTACCATTGATATGAATTTATCCTTTCAAAAAAACTAAAAGCTGGCAACAGCAACAGACTTTGCTATTTTGTTGTGTATTTAGCATGATATACCCATGTGTCACATTACCAGAATGCCTTTTATTTCTAACATCCAGTTAGAATTTGTAAACAAAAAGTTTCTTTGTACAAGAACAGGGCTATCTTTGTTATGCGTAAGAGGGATGGAAACTAAATACAATAAATATGATGCATTTATCGCAGAGTAGTTGTTTATTTCTTCCTTGCTTAGCAGAGTTTCTTACATCTAGTTGTTTTTTTACCAACACTGACAGTTGTGACTTCTTTCACAAACCATATTTAAAAATAAGTAATGTGACAAAGGAGCTCTTTATTTTGCACATGTTATTCCTAAGAACAAGTATATCTTTCACTGGAGCGACATCAATAAACATCAGATATAAAAGTCATGACAACTCACTAAGACAATACATTTAAATTATCCAGTAAAATTAAACTCCAGGCAAAAATCTAAATATACAACTGATATATAGATAAGGAGGCAGTTTTACCTGCCCAAATATTTGTATTTCCATGTTGTCAATTCCAGGATTTACACAGGCCCGCCTGCTGACCAGCACAATGTATGACCTACTTTTGCACAGCCTGGTCATCTCCCTGCCACCATTATCTGGTTGGACAGTGAAGAAGCAATAGAAGACCATGTCACCACTGTGGTCTACTTCTGTCGGTAATCTCTTGCCTAAATATGTGTACTCCAATACAAATGATTAATTCCCAGCATTAACCTATCCTTTAACCTGTTCCCTTTTTGGGTGCTGTAGAAGAAAATGCTGTTAAAAAATAAATAAATATTTAAATGAAGTATAGTTGAGTTAGTCCAATGTTAAACTGTATGCTGTCACCGCATATCCAGGCCACACACCATGTGACTTCATTATGCAATTCTTGATTAACCATTTTGCTTTGGAAATAGTTTGGAAACCACTAAATCTTTGAGATCCCTGTTAATAAAGCAAATCATGTCATGGGGAAAAGTCTGACTGGTTGTGAAAATCCATTCTGCACATGTTCTCAGCTTTCCCACTGTTCACACACATTATATTTTCCACCCTACCTATGCAGCATGTTTCTGCAATAAACCCTAGAACTCATATAGAGTTGTATTATTCTATATCATAGAGAGACTGAACAAAATATACAGTACTTGCATGCTAGAATTACAGACTAGAATGACATTTTTACAAAGGTACAATATATTCTATAAGAGCATACTCCACATTGAAGCAGTACAGATATATTACAGGTTTCTGTTTTTTTTTAACAGATTTTTGTGTTTTTAGTGTTATTTAAAGTTTACTATTAAACAAATTAAATAATCAACATATTTCAGTGAGTTATGCCTAAGAATTATAGGCCTACAATGTAAAATAAATTGCCAAGCAAAAAAATGTAATGCTTTTTGAATGAAAATATGAACAGAATTAGAACACTAGGGGGGTAAATCGTATCTTCCAAATGACACTAATATCTAAGCAACTGTAGATAGCTTGCAAAGTTTGGGCATTTTAGGACACCGTTACACTATCTTTATGCCATCTTCAAATAATTTGGTCCCAAGACCCTTATCACTACAATAAACACATTTCGTACAGAGAACACCATCTAGCCTTTACTGCATGTATCTTCTGAAAGAAACACAAGGTGCTTTATTACCCAAGGGTTGTCTTTCACACACAGCCTGGACCCAGGATTTCATAAGCCGGCTCAGGATCTTCTGTTCATGAACAGGAAACACTTGCTGGATAACTCCACGGGCTGCTAGTTCTGGGACTGAATAAAGGAGAGAGGAAAAGAATCATAAAAAACAGGCAAGAATCTGGGAGCAGAAATGAAGAAAAATCTTTAAAAACAACCTACATTGCTGGCCATGCATCTTTCTTAGGAAAGATATAAATTAATCTGAATGTTTCACAAGCACAGTGTGTTCATTAAAACTAAATACAACTGCTGCTTTTGCAAACAAAAGTAAAAGTTTCTATGGTCTATAAGGTTTATCTAAATTTAAAGACACTGTCACTTTCTTCTTCTTGATAGGGTTTGAAAAGTGTCTCCAACCTCAAGAGTCTCCCCTTACACCATCCACAATAGCAGGCATTAAGGTGCATACAACCTCGTTCCCTGTCACACTGCATTGTATATAGCAGAGGGAATATGTCACCACTCCCCAGGTGGACCCTATTACTTTAAACCTGACAAAGGAGGGAAAACACAGGGATTGATTGTAAGAAAATACATTTAGGGGCCTTTGCAGAGACACTATCACTTTGCTGTGCCATGTTACTGTTTCTTTAAAGATCAATGTTTTTTTTTCTTTTATTCCGTAAAGGATTTCATGCTTTTTTGGCTCTAAAACTTTTTGTCCTAGCCACAGTAAATTATAATTATTGATTTGCATTATTATGGCTGTTAAATCACTCTAAACACGAAATCACTAAAAATCACTCTATAACTGATGGATACAGCTAGTGTGCAGCACTTGGGATAAATCTATTATTTTTAATTATTATTAAAGGATTTTTTTTAGGAATAACCAATTATCTAAATTACACTACTAGGCAGCAAGTATCCAGTGCCCATAGCTTTTAGACCATGATCTTCAGGATTAACTGGAAAAGACCTCCTGCGGAGAAAGCAAGATGAAATGCTACCATGTCACAATAAAGACATGCTGCAGTCAATTTACCTCTTGCTGGTATGAAACAAAAAGTGAGGATGTAACTTTCTACTTTCTGGGCCATTAATCTCAAAATAAAAGCTCATCAAGTATCTTTTTTATGTCCCTGTGTATGACATCCTAATCTTTTTCTTTTCATTGGCGTGGAGAGGGGTTAGAACCCCTCAAGTCTTTTTTGGTGTCTATCCCAAAAACGTAATTTCAATTCAATTTAACTATTATAACTCCATTCTTATAAAAATCGATTTCAAAACAAATATCTTGATGTTAAATTTATAATAATGCAGTATGTGCAAAATAAAATTTGTGAGTGAAACGTTGATAAGTTATATATCTTTTACTAATAAGAATGGTAAAAGATGATAAAATGCTCCTTTTTTTATACTGAACACTAAGAGGTAAGAGTACGCACTGATCGGCTGGCCCTCTAGGAAGTGTATGTTGTGCAGAGATTCCCCTTGTTTAGCTCTGAGGTTTTCCATCCAGTACCTGATAATGCTCTGACGTTCCTATAAAAAAAAAAAAAAAATAAAATAAAAAAAAACAGATAACAATGAATTTTAGACAGGTATATGAGGTATAGTGCAAACACTCTTAACACATCAAGTAACAAGAAGCAAGATTTATTTCCATGTATGCCAAATATAACTGAATGTAAAAAGAACATTTTGTTTTATGCAGACCATACACAAAGGTGATAACATCATGTTAAGAAGGTTTCAATGCTCTCTGTGAAGCATGCAGGAACTTGTAACCATTAAAAAATAGATCAATTAATTGTGCCGAGAATTTGGGAAGTGTTTTTCTTAGATCATAGTTTTGTGCACCAAGTCAATGTAAAAGTACTCTTCACAGAAGTACAGCTTGGGATCTGCTTGGTTCTTGCAAACTGCACAACAAAGCTTTTGCTGACATGCATATATTTACACTATATTATTCAATATATCAGTCACTGGTAGAACTAATTAGTAGTGCCCATTTCTGAACTAAAAATGATGAAATATGCTTAAATGGCTATATTTATCAAGAAATGATAATGAAGTATCTAACTCCAACTAAAATATGATTTGTTTCAGTGTTTTATTGAACTTTGCAGGGGACAGCATGGTGGCTCAGAGGTTAGCATTCTGGCCTTTGCAGCACTAGGTCCCAGGCTCGAATCAAAGCCAGGACGCTATTTGCATAGAGTTTGTATGTTCTCTCTGTGTTTGTGTGGGTTTCCTCCCACATTCCAAAAACATGAGGTTAGGTATATTGGCTTCCCCCTAAATTGACCTTGCTATATCACAAAAAGCACTTACCTGAGATGTGAAAAAGTTCAGTTCATTTTCAATGTTTTGATAAATGTAGTCCTCTTCACAGGAAAAAGCACGCGTTCCACCACCAAACTCAGCTTTCACAGCTTTACGTAACCCAATCTCCTCCGCACCGCGGAGCAAACTGCATGAAGAGGTACAGAAAAAATAATGTTTATCTACGCAGTACTTTGGGTAAATACATTTAATTTACTAACAGGACATATAACACATAAAAAGACATGGAGATATAAAAAAGGAATTTGATAACAGGACTGGTATGGTTAGTATACAGAACATAATTGCAAAGTAAGTATCAGATAGGAGTACAGTAAAAATCAGAAAAATACAGCCATATGAGGCCAGCACATGTCATGCTAGCAAACCTAACACTAACAAGACTTTTAGTAAAAGGGAAGAACTCTACGAATAATTTTTTATTGTCTTCCACTGCCCATCGAAGATATTGTTTTTGAACTAAGTTGGCAGAACTAAGTTACGCCCTTTCTCTATGTTCACCGAACGATGCCATGTCTGATATGACAAGCAACTAATTCTGGTATTTCAGGTTTACTAGGAGACTTTATTTGCTTATGGCAGACAAATCTATAATATATGTGAACAAATTTTCAGCACATTTATGCACACATATATTTGGTATTATAAGCTAAATATTTGTTTTAAAAGGTAAATCTAAAAATTAAGTGAACTGTAAGTACTATTTAAAAGGTACCACATTATTAGAATGTACCCGTTATGATTTATGGTGGGCAGTTGACAAATGCTCACAACTGCTCAACAAAAACAAACTCTTATGGAATGGCAAGAAATCCAGAATCCCACGCAAGTCAACATATGTGCATAAGAAACAAGGTGGAATAGGGGTCCCTAATTTTATAAAAAATTAATCAGGCGACCCATATTGCCCCATCACTTCTATTTATGCGGGGCAAAGAGCACCCTTGTGGGTCCAGATGGAACAGAAGTTATGCCAACCTATGGAAATAGGTGCTCTACCTTGGCTCCCTATTAAATTCAGATCATCTGTTATGAGTCCTCATTTGCAATATATATTTTCTGTTTGGGATAATATGCGTTACTCTAGTGGCCTCATGGCAGCCTTTTGCCTTTTTGCCTATTCAGAAAAACCCTCTGTTTCAACCGGGTTTTGTGTCCCCAAGGGCTTGCGATTGGTGGAGAGTCCATAACTATACTATGCGTTTTCTTTGTTGGAAAATTTGAAGGTTAAAAGCTGGGAATCCATTCAAAGTACTCATGATGCTCCAGGGAGAGAATTTTTCCTGTATTTACAACTGCGTCATTGGATAAGCTCCCTTATTATATCCCCTCAGTATTATATACCGAACATACCAAATTGGTTGCACCCTAATTTCAAACTTATGTGTCTAAGTGGGAGTCGGATCCTAAAAAATCAAGACCAGCTGAGGAGTGGTATAGAGCTTGGTCAAGGGAGGCCTCTTGTTCAATAAACACTTTGATGGTAGAATAGACATATAAGGTCATGACCAGATGGTATATAGTTCTCTCAGGGGTCCGGAAACTGTTACAGAGGGTGTCAGGAACCAGGTATTGTGATGCATATTTGGTGGACCTGTTCCTTTACTATCCGTTTCTGGGGCAGAATTTTTAGACTTTTGTCTAGCCTTTTCCGTACTCATGTATCTAGGGACCCCTGGTTGGCTTTTTTACATTTTACATAATAGCCAATTTACTCTGTGTTCTTATATTTTGATAGCTGATAAACAGACCATAGCTGGTAACTGGAAGAAGCAATCTATGCCATTCCATGAGGTCAAGCTGAGAGTGAACAACATGTGTATTAATGAGAAACTGTCTAGTATTTTAAATGATTCCCATGACAAATTTGCATCTATCTGGGACCCCTGGATTCTTCACTCGATGACTACTCTAAATTTGTCTCTATTTACTAGATGGTGATTATAGGATCATCGCATCTTACCAGGTTTAGGTGCTCTGGTTATGTTTCAAGCATGACGGCAGCTGATCAGCTGCTGACAGGCTCTTAACTGGATTTGTGAAATGAGCCTAGAAATCACTGTAATTACAGGGTAATAGCGCTACACAAACAACTATCCACAGGAGCCACACGGAAAATGCCAAGCGCTGCAGGTTGGGCACCACGGGTGTATATGCACAGGTTGTATAAAAAATAAAACATTCATAATTCTCTTTTACAAGATTATTTAAAAGTAAAGCTGTAAAAGGTGCATTATGTATGCTGCTACTGTAATAAACCTGTTAAGTTTTCTTTTAACAAGAGGTGCTGAATGAATATACTTTTTTGACTTTAATTATTATCAACATTGGCTGGCCACAAAATGGGTGCACAATCCAAATAGTTTTACCAATTGCACTGTACAGTTTCAGAATTAAATGTGTTTGGTAAGGACATTTCAACAGCGGAAGAAGAAAAATATTGGCTGCCTAGGCAGATGCTGAAAAGCAACACTAGTTCCATTAAGAAGCTGACCTTTTGTTTTCCCAGTAACTTATATACTTAAATAAACAAACAACCTTTAGAAGTAAAGGTTTTACAGAAAAAAGCACAGTTACAGTGAATATGTTTACAACACATACTTTTCATACGTTGCTGTAACAAAGAAGGCATAGATTCGGGTATGTCGATGATGACGGATCTGCATTATTAGCTCAGGGATCCCCAGTCGCACATGGTTTAGCAGCCAGAGCAGTGTGTGATCATCTGTGGTGTCTGGAAACACATACAAATTTGCCAGCATCACATTATGACTCCCAGGATATAGCCAGTTGCTTAAAGGTTTTAACAGGTAAAGAATTTGCAGAAAATCTGTAGAAAACATACCTGCAAATGTCATAACGACATCACAGTTTTCAGTGGGCACGGTTCTCATCCAGGATTTATGTGATGTGATGTACCTGCCAGCTTGGAGGAGGCGCTTTCCAAAAAGCTTATCTGTTAGATCAAAGAAAGCAGTCAATATAACGATAAATGACAACAGGTATTGTTACATTCTTAATGACTGGAATATGCTTTAAATCAACTTATCAAGAAGCAATTATACCTTTATGAATGTTATAACACCTGTTTTTTCTAAAGGTTCATTCACATTGCAGTGTTGCCCAACCTACTAATCAAATTTCCTGACACATAAATATACACAACAATTATACAGTATGTTAGTTCTCCTGGTTACAATAATGTGCATTTTAGGCAATCTGACATTTTACTTAATATAGCCTGTGTTGCTAATAGATGCTGTTCTATAGAGAAAGATATAAAGAAAGTTATCTTTACTAGTCATATGCATACTATTGGTAAAGTATGTACTTTATGCATTAATGGAATGATTCATATTTTAAATTGTAAATGCTAAGGGTGTTTGTTCAATATAAAAAATGTGTTTCCCTTCTTGCAACAAAATTGTGTAGTTTTTGCAGGAGGGCATTGCACCAGAATTCCTAGCAGTGTAGAGTTTATCTCAGAGAAGATGCTTTTAGCTGGTAGCTACAGGAAAAAGCTTAATAGGGTTTCTAAGGATAAAGATCAGCATGAGATCTAGAAGAAATATTTGACTATTTTTTTCCATTACATTTGCAATTACTGAAATAGGAAATGAAAGAAGTATTTTTATTTAGGGCTGGGTCTACACGGACGTGTAAACATTCCTACTGCGTTTATATGCGTTTTTTTGCACTTTTATTAGCGTTTTAAAGCTTGCCTTTAAGACAATGGAAAACGTCAAAACCACGTTTTTAACACGTTTACGTTTCAAGTGAATATAAAGCCCAAAAACTCGGGAAAACACCCCATTCAAATCAATAAAAACGTTTACCCACATTTTTTGGGCGTTTTCCAGCGTTAAGCAGTTTATTTTTATAAGCGGTGCAAGCAATGTTATACATAACGCTCATAAACGTGTCTCAAGGAAACGTCCTGGTGTAGATTAGCCCATTGGAATGCATAGGAATTTCAAACCTAAAGCCTCAGGTTAAACCCTGGGTTATTGTTTCAGACTAGTGTGACTCCATTTTTACCCCATGAGTTACCCTAACCTGTAACACACCAAAAGGCCAATTTAATTTCATGGAGGAAATGTTTGTAAACTGCAAATTACCCCGCTCAGTTACACAAACCTCAGTCTTTGCATGTCAGGGGTACCCAAGACACCCATTAGCAATATGTTTATTATTATTAAACAGGATTTTACACAGTGCTGTACAATAAATAAGGGTTGCAAATGACAGGCGGATACAAACAGTGACACAGGAGGAAGAGAGGACCCTGCCCAGGACAGTTTACAATCTAGGAAGTTATAACTTGAAAACACCAGTTTTTTACAGTGGCCTCTCTTTTTCAACCCAAATTCCAATACATACATTATTGTGCTTTAGAATACTACTAACTGATTAACCGGCGTTGCCCGGGTATTTATTTATTGCAATCCTATATTATACAGGAAAAGGAATCAAATAAAGCCATAGTGTTAAGCAAAAGGCACACTGTCACTGAGCAATACATGCACACATACATGCAAATATACCTCTGACATATACCACAGCGCTGTACAAAGATCAGCGGTGTACTCACATGAGTCGGAGTCATATGTCTAGCAAGTTTGGTTGAAATGTCTCCATGCGTTTCCTAGCGTTACATACACACATCCATCCAAATAAAGCTCTGACATATAGCACAGTGCTGTACAAAGATGACCAGCACTCACATGAGTCTCAGTCATATTTATGGCAAGTTTGGTTGAAATGTCGCCATGCGTTTTCGAGTGATGGTGGAACACACATACATCTAGTTTTATGCATATAGATTTAATGCTCAAAACACAATGCTGATCACATCACATACTGCTTTATAATATTAATCAAATCAACAAACACACTACTTAGCATGTGTTTTACATTGCTTTCCTATGTATGTCTTCAGAAAATACCAAAGAGATATTAAGAAACCTGTAGGCAGGGCTCTTGTCTGGACACGGCAAAGGTCAGCGGAACCTGATCTTGTCACAGCGACCCACTGGTAAATATAGAGCAATCCAATGATTACTTCACCGACAGCTCAAGGGTTAAAATCAGCTCAGGTTGAATTTGACTTCCAGCCAGTGTCACTTAATACCACATATTAATGCTAACTAATATTCATTACCACTAAGTATTTTACAAAATGAAGAGTGACTGACACATGTTAACTGTCATAAGCAAGAGGTTTTAATACCAACGTAGCCAATTACTGAGCCCAGCAGGTGCATCTGCTGAATCACAATTTTGACACCTGTGACACATCTGTTTCAGACATTTCACCTGCTAAAGTAGAAGAGAAAAAAAACATTTCTAAGGCAAGTTTTTATTTATTGCCAAATAAAACCACCCAATAGTATCCAAAAACCGTATTAGCTGGATCTTTAAAAAGGTCCCCACTGAACTAAAACAATAAACTTTAAAATAAACTTTTACTAATGTATTTTCTTTTGCTCTCAAATTAAACACACTTCTGTAAAGCGTAGAATGTAAAAGAATATTAATAGTGACAAACATAGAAAATTAAGTTCAGGTAAAATGTATCTATTCATTACAAAGGGATTTAAAACCCAACCAAGCTTTCAGTTTAAATAGCTAAGTTGATTCCAAATGCGTCAAAACAAAAAAGGGTTCATTGTCTTAGTTAGTTTTCCTTAAAGATCAGCATTCTGTAGTGCAGGACCCTTTTCTTTCTGTAAAAAAGCAGAGGTCCTCCTGCACAGATCTCACACCCCATCTGCTGATCCAGAGATCCCCAATCAACAAGGTGCATGAGCTTTGTGATTGATGCCCTCTGCAATGAGAACGTTGCTTACCCCCACTCCTGCAGCTGCTGGCAGGGGACAAGCTTCTCTACTTTGACCGTGGCTGCTTTATAAAGAAAACAAACTTTCAGATATTAAAAAATGTGGTTTTTGATTGGTTCAAACAGGTTTTAAAATTCCTGCCAGTCAAAAAACGTTGAAGGTTATACAATAGTCCCCATTCACCAGGGCTCAGGTCTTTAGTCCTAAAAAGTTTGCCTGGATGATTAATATTCAGGAGTTACGAAGTGGCTTCAGTTTGCAATGCTAGACTTTTAGTGATAGTTCTTTCTGTGTATATATGGCTAAGCAGACTTTTTTCATTTACAAAATCTTAGCTTACAGAATAGTTAATAAAAGTACAGCAAATTTAGGCAGATAATTCCACCAGGTAAGATTTTACCATTATGTATATATGTATGTATTTAATACTAGCATTAAAATACCAATATTTTAAATGTAACAGTTAAAGTTACAACTAGGTAGGTTACAAATAAATAAAAAGTCAGTTGCATGGACTCTAAAAGAGGGGTTTTGCTTACTAAAGAGTTATTCAATAAATATGTCTTGCCAAGCCTCAAGTTGATAATGGAAAATGTAGAGAGAGGGAAGACAAGCTTTGCTGGTGACATTAAATATTCCATATAGGAATTTTGTTGAACATGTGATTACTATGTCACGAAATACATATTAAACACATATGATTAACATAAACATTTAAGATAAACCATACAGATCGTGTTATAATAGAAAATTAAAGAATTGTACTCAAAGAGTCATATTGTCCCACTTATTTACCGACGCGTTTCGCCCAAAACAGTGGCTTCCTCTGGGGATAGAAAAACTCAAGTAACTCAGAAGCTCCATCTCAAACAATGATATATTTATATAATATACTCATATTAATCAAGCCTGTCTAATGCACTGTGTTTCTGGTTGCATGGCAGTATTTATAATCAGAGGAAAAGGAAGATAAACAGACTTTATAATTTAAGCACATTATTTACTAGTTTACAGCATAAATTAATCTGATCTCAGGTGGAGGAAGCACCTTGTAAATCACAAGTGTGGACACATTCCCTCAGTTATTTTTATTATTTTTCTTTTCCAAAGGCCCATTACAAAGTAGGCTTTCTTTGCCAAATTCCCATCTGTGCTTTTAGCAAGATTCCATGGGAGGAGTATGAAACCATCATGTGTAGTCAGTCTGAACTGGAAATTCTGGTTGTAACACCTTGTTTTTGCTCCTTGAACATCATTATAATTTTAAATTTACTATATACACCAAGCTTTCATTCTTTTACAATTAGCAGTGAGCATAAGTTTTGCTAATTGCAAAGCTATAGTTCTGACTCACTATGGGGTGTGTTGTATCTCTACAATGGGACTACTACTACTTCCACACAGATTGTGGCTGCTTCAGAAAAAAACAAAAAACTATAAGAGATTAATTGCATTTTGTTTTGAAGCAATTGGAACATATGCAGCAAATTTAAACTGAAAAGTTCATTTGGACCTTACATTTTTGAGCTACATGTCTCCCCCTCAACCAGCTGTATTATTTTTATTTATATAACTGTTTTATTTTGTGCTTTTACATTCTGTAGGGTTCTCTTCCTCTTCAGCTGCTGAAATGACCTCAGCACCCCTTTAAGCACCAATACATTGTAAATGCAGGATGTGTTGAGGACAACCTCACAAGAGGGCAGGTCCATGGTGCACACCTGGGGGCCACTGTATAGCGAAGCTCATACAATCAGTAGCTGAAGTCCCATCCTTGCCACCCGCTATTCCTAGCCATTTATATGAATTCTGATTATGAATGGCCAGTAGGTAAGGGAGACAGGAACGGGAATGATGTAGTGAATTTCACACACAGTTGCCCAGAAATACAGCTAATGCTGTGCTGATAATAGCTGCTTCAGATAAACATTTCACCCAAAGAGAAAATATGCTGGAGGAAGAGACCCTTATTTGAGAAAAGCGGGATATGCAACAAACTAAAATAAAGTAAATTATCGGAGTCTGCTTTGCTTTATTCCTTTGAGTGTCAATGTGCACCCACAAAATCAATAGCTAGGTAAAAACATCAATAGCTAGGTTACAACTGCAAGGGTACTATTTTTTCCTTGTAAATGTTTCTATTGTGGTGATCACAATGTTTTTAGTAAAGTTTCTAGCAAATGACCATGTAATCTAAATAAAAAAAAAAAAAAAAACCTTTTTGGTTGTCTTATCCTTGCTTCTGATAAAAAATAATAACAATTTCCTGTTGGGGGTCTGTGAAAAAGATGGTGTTAATGAATGATACCATGCACACAACTATAACAGCAAATATATTGTTAATAGATTTTCTGCATTTCAAATGTCGCCTGGTACTGACAGTGATATGTATTGCATGTGACAGATGGTACTGCAAAGCAATGCACTTTCATCCTTCTCACTGAGAAACAAACAGTTTGCATGATGTAGCATGATATTTCCAAAGGGTGAGCTGCATTCATAGAGATCAAGGGCACTGCTCAACTGTGACACAAATCTCAAAATACTTTACAACCAGATTAAGCTCCATATTTAAACATTCCCTCTAGAAATTGCATGAAAACAGCACCTGGTACATTTATAGTGCTCTATATCTTAAGTATACATATATATGCAATTAAACAATACACACACACTGCCTGTAGAGCTCAAGCAGAAGATAACGGAGATAGTGACACCATGCTTCACTTCAACCTCCCCATTGCAAGACCTTACATGCTGCAGGACAGGAAGAATTAAACTCTGATTAGGTATTTTTTTAATGTACATAATGTAGTGTCGTGTTTATATTTGTGTGTACAGTGCAGATTGTGCATATGCTTGCGTGCAATGTATAGATTGTGTCCATATTTGCATATATATATGTATTTACACACACATATATATATATATATATATATATATATATATATATATATAAAAAATGCAGGACTTTGTGTTTAGGTACATAAACTACGTCTGTGTACATAGTGTACTTGTATCTGGATTCTATGGTGCTGTGTTGAACGTATGGCTATAGTGCATAAGCAGTGCTCAACCCAGAAATTTTTTAAACTGGGTGGGAAAAATTTTGTAGGTGGGTGTTAGCCTCTGTATTGTGACCCATCTCATCAGTAACTACCCAAAAACATCCAGGTGGTTACTGAAAAGTGCCGGGTGATGAACCCCACTAAAAGGGGCTGGAGAGAACACTGCATAAATGTACTGAAATTTTTGTAAAAAAAAATGTGTTTTTGGTATTTTTTAGCACACAGGATGGAACAATGACATTGCATTTCTAACAAGATCAACAGGTATTTTCTGTACTTGTTGAGAAATTTCTTAGCCTAGAGAAATTCAACCAATGCAGCCACAACACTACAGATTGGTAAACTGCACTAGATAGCATTTTTGTTCTTTGATTCAGTTAGGCTTTAGGTGTCAGTCACTGGCATATAAAAGCAAAAAGGGTTTTCATTGGAAAAGACTCTTAAAAGCTTTTGAAAACAGCACTCGTGAAAACATGGAGGGTTCTGTAGCTCCCTTTTTAAAAAGGCAGCCAGGCAGAAAAGGAATACATAATGCACAATTATACTAACCCCCATCTCTTCCAAGCAGACACCGTTCAACTAACAAGAACAATCTTGTTCATGCAGCTACACAACTGGACATACAGCTTTTCTGGAGTAAAGAGAGAATGACAGATGGGTACAGACAAATTGTGCTCTAGAAATGGAATCAATTAGTGGCAAAAACTTTATTCTCAGTTTGATATTACCTGGGGCATGCAAATCCTACAAAGATCAAACACTAATTAAATCTGGTACCTGCAGTCTTACTAAAGCCCTGGACTGATATCAGATAGACGTCAGATGATAGTCACTTTTATGATGAACGAATGAGTACTGTACACACAGCACTGTTCTGTTGAGGAAGGGAGGACCAGCATGAGGCATCCTGCTGTACTTTCCTTCATGGGAACGCACAGTGGTCATTCCCAATCCTTAATCAATGACATTGGAAGACCACTGTACAGATCATCTGATGTATGTACATAGCTTAAGGCCAAGCATAATCATTTTAGAATGCAATGACACTAAATGCCCACACTAGTCACATATTATGATAGTATTATTACACAGTATTTATATAGCACCAACATATTACACAGTGCTGTACAAGTCCATAGTCATGTCACTGGCTGTCCCTCAAAGGGTACCCACCATAGTCATATGTCTTTAACACAGTCAAGGTCAATTTTTTGGGGGGAAGCCAACTCACACAAACACAGAGAGAAACTGCAAACTCCATGCAGATAGTGTCCTGGCCGAGAATTGAACCTGGGACCTTGAGCTGCAAAGTTTTCCAAAACCTATACTTCCATGTAGCATGATAACACTGTGATCCTTGCAGACATCTAGTTTGCTAAGTTCTCTACATATTCTGTGTGTCCAACATTTCAGCAGGGTGCAGCTTACCTTTATTTTTCAAAAGTACTGATCTTATGATACAGATCCACTTTATAAGGCTTTTTAAGCATAATATGTGTATGCTGTATGATTCAAAGAAATGTTCAGATGGTTGGAGACAGGGGTTCACTATTATTATATATCAAAATTACATTCTAATGGTATGTAGGACTAGTAAATCTTTGTAACTTGAAAGAAAGGAAAAAAAGCACAGAAGTAAAACAGTAACGCCTGTGCAGTTTCAATGGTTAAAAAAAATAATTTCCTGCTGCATCATATACAGGATGCACAGTCCAAGCAAGGTACTGAAATAAACAGAATAAACCATATACAATAACAGGCTGCAATTGTAACTTAATACTTTCAAAATTCACTCCTTGCAAAATAAAATAAGTCTGCACACAATTATATTATAAAGTTGTCATGAAAATTATTGGTTTTATATCAAATACCGAAAGTCAAAAATTTCAAAATGAATTTTACAAGTGTTAAAAAAAGGCACAGTTCTTACCAAACAACATACCTAAAGAGTACCTGTGCTTTGTCCAAGTAACACTTACTTGTTTTTCCTCCACCCTCCCAACTAATCGCAGCTACTGTAAGCAGAAAATGACCATTTGCCACTCTTTCCATGCTTATGGTTATGGGCAACCCCATGTGACAGAGACGGTACTTGATGCCTGGCCCAACACTGCGACATGAATGGAGCCAAGAGTTACAAGTCACCCAAAAGTGCCGGGTTATTTCTTCGCAGCATGGCAAAAATCAACAGCAATTGAAAACTTACCCTGCTTCATAACATCATCTGCAAAGCTCAAACACTTTAGTCCTGATCAATTAAAACTGCTTCAAAAACATTTGCAAGAAAATAAAACACACCCAAATGGTCCCACCTTTTCATAAGTTTATGTGTGTGTTTTAATTATATGGTTTCATGCACTGCAATGGTCATTAATATATCATTTGAATCTAATCGATGCATCAAAAACGGACACTGTTTAAATGGGAACGAGAACCAATTAAATCAATGAATAACCTGTGTACTAGTATTATTATTATTATTATTGATAAACAGGATTTATATAGGGCCAACATATGCACTGTACATGTTTTGTTGTGCATTCAACACAGAGGTGGTAATTGACATGATAGGACTTTTTTAGGCTTTTTTAGGCATGCTGCATTTTTTATATTTCAATCACTATGCTTGGGGGCGGAGGGCTGGTCCAAAATGTACTGCTCAAGCACAGTGGAGATCCAGCAACTGGCTTTGCCATCTACCAGAAGTGCTAGGACCGGACCAAACTAATGCTGGCCATACACTAGTCAATAACTCTAATAGATTTAATGTTACATTTAAACATATAAACATATGTTTACATATAAACATTAAATCAGAATAAAACACATTCTTGATTGATATTATTCAAATATTGACCAGGAATTTACACTCTTTGCCCGATAACGTCACTTCCCCCCTCTAACTACATGACAAGTTATCAAAAATTCTTTGCACTCCGCATTTTGAGTGATATATGGTATATTACATGTACATACATAATTACAGGTCATTTTGTACCTGCAAAATTTTGTTTTGGAAAATGTACTTATTAGGAAACATATTATGTTAACAAAAAACAATATTGATTTTTGTGAATAATTACAGAACTCTGCAAGCTAAAAGCACCCCTGTAGGTTTATTATGCATCACTGTATGTGTTCATACATCACAAGTATTTATTCATCTATTAATTGTATGTTTTTAGTATGACATTACAGGATATTGTGTTTATGATTTATATAGCGCCAACACATTACGCAGTGCCGTACATTAAATAGGGATTTCTATATGTTACATTTCAGACAAAGCAGGCATTGGATATTCTGAACACGGATACTGCAGACAAGTATCTAAAAGAACGGTACACACAGGCATACGGATCACAAAGGGTACCTGCATGACAGGCATAATATCACTAGGTATAAAGGGATGTTACCAAGCATCTGCACAATGAATGGACCGTGGTTTCGGTTTCTGATTGGACAATTGCTAATTGTGCGTCTCAGTCATGAGTCAGTCCTCTGTACTATGAATTGTCCCATTCATGCTGCTGGGAGGAGCCCAGTAATGTGACTGCAGTAAATGTGCTAGCTACCCTACTGGCAAAGTCACACTGAGCTGTCTACCTCCAGCATCACACTTAACCAGTGCAATGCCAAGCGGCTCAATTTTATGCTGCGCATAGCAAACAGAATGGGGCCAATGTACTCCAAAAATATTTACAAAATTGGCTTCTGGCATCTTAGATATGTCGCTTTCCCTTTCCATTTGATTCTGCTGAAACAGATTATTTTATTCAAAGCAAAGGACATAGCCTCCACTGGGCATGTTAAAATGCTTTAGGTAATGGATATAAACATTAAAAACACCCAGGATTTCAGTTGAAATTAGGGTGCACTAAATATAAGGTTTGAATTATAATGCTTAAATGCCAAATGGTTAGAAAACTGCAATATTTATAACAAGCATAATGCAAGCCTTTAAAGGGTTATATATTTGATTGTTAGCATAAGAGATACCGGATCTGATTCTATAATACCACACAATTCAAGGTTTTACAGGTTTGAGGTCACTACTATTATTCACATACATTCTGCATTAACTCAATCGTGGCATTTCTTCTCTTCATGTCCGCATAACAAAGAATTGCAATATAATTATTGAGTGTTCATTTAAATGTGTAAGCAGACCAAGTCACACGTTCTGATACAAAAAAGCCGAACTTGTTCACCAATAACCTTGACTAGTACATTGCCCATGAAATCAGGATCTGTATTGAGTTTAATGTGGGATGTGTATTCACTACGTATCGAGCATCACCTGCCAAGTGTGTATCCATCTCTAGTTAACCAATAATGCTGTTTGACAAAGCCAGCCTCTAGTCTCAGGTCTTGTATCATTCAGCATCCCCTCCTCCCAAGCCCCTAACTCACCTTGGCTCCTCGGATTAAGGTCACACGAGCCGCCTCTCTCCCCCCTCTGCATCACGCTGGTCCTTGCTTTGACTGAAATCTGCTATACACAGATTACCAATCTCCCTCCTTCCCAACACAAATTACATGTCTAAACTCACTTTCTACTAGGTCATAAATTAGGTCAGAGATGTCTGGAGCTGATTTTTAACACAGATCCTATTTAATCAACCAGAGAGAATATAACGAACTTTCTCCAACATTGAATATGCATTTTAATATGGGAAAACAAGCAAAACACAATATTACTTCAAACATTAAATTAATATTGCTTGTCTTTCTTTATTAATCTGCAACACATTCATTTGCTTTTGTCACACATGTTGCTGCTTGCTTCATTTTTAACACTAACGTCCGTAGAGAGATCTAACCTCAATTCCATAGTTTTTGATAAACTCAGTTATTGAAACTGGTTTAAAGCAAAACTCCAGCCTTGCTTTTCTTCTTCTACACCTGAGAAAGTACTCCTGTCATACTGTCATGAATGAGCAGTCCGATTCCCTGAACACTCCAAACAAGAAGCATTAGAAGCTGCAGCAGGTATCTACAGGCCATGTCATTTTCTGTCTTATACAACTACAAGCAGCATCGAGCCCTCTCCCACTGATTTGTGCTTTTAAATACTCGACACTTCTTTTGTCCTGAACATTCAGGCAATGTCTTACCAACCACCAACATTAAGGACCTGGGCTAGTATATACAATACAGAAGATCATATTATTAACCGATTTGTAAAAATATTTAAAAAAGGTTAAAATGTTGCTTTACAAAATAAATAACTTTTCAGCAAACAGAAGACTAAAGCTACAATCCCCGTTTGTTGGCATCGTTGGTCACTTTTTTTGTGAATGATTTTTGACCAATCCGTCGTTCGTTTCCAACGATAATTATTGGAAGTGTGTACACAGCTTAAGTCACCAGCACTCCAAATTGCAGGACTCTTGTTTTTTTGTTTTATTATTTAAGCGCTGTCAACATATGTTGAAAATGTTTCATGGCCACACAGGGTCCCTTTCTCAAGGGAACATAGCAGTGCACCTATTCAGTATTTAGGATTTAAAGCTGGTATCCTGCATGAATCTAGCACCTTAGTCATGGTATGCTCTGGCATTAATTCTTCTCTATTCCTCTGTGTTAGGTTTGGGTGTCTATCATTGACTGTGCAAACCCCTCAGCACCGAAGATGAAATGTGACATTATTGCAAGGGGACAGTCTCATGCACCTGGAAAAGACACTAGCAAGGGACCGGGAGAGCAGATTTAGGGGAGTATCTTTCTTTACAAGGTTAAAGAAAATCCTTCAGGTTAGAGGGTGGTGGAAGGGGACATTTTTTTTTGCCCAGAAAGGTGGTTAAAAGCCTATGCAAAACATCCAACCTTGTTATTTCTGAACTCTAGCGAAAAAAGCACAGCCAGGTCCAAGCCACTTTTTTGACTGCTGTTAAGCAGTACAGACTGATTCAACATCCTGCTAAGCCTGGACAGTGAAGGAACAATAGTTTACTGCTGAAATGCTTTTTCTATTTCTCAGTCCTACTTTTTAGAAGTGCAAGTCATATTCCGGGACACATCCTACTTGCTAAAACACCTTTGTATTACTATATTATATTAGAACATTTTTTGTCCCAACACTTACAAAGGTGTTGGATGCCTGCATTCCATGCTTCATGTAGTAGTTCCATCCTCTGGCTGACCCAAGCAATACCAGTACCTAGATGAAAGTGCACAGCAGGGTACCAAACATCCAAACACCTGCCAGTGAGGGTGTTGAAGATTCTCCCAGACTGTACAGCTCTTTAAGTGAGCAAGAACTTGATTTAAAACCCACAGAGTTGGTGAGTATTACCAATGTTGTTTTTCCATTTAGGTATCAAATAATATTTTTTGGCAGTCATTTAAAGCTCATAACAGTAAAAATAGGTGGGTTCCATTTTTCGACATAGAGCTTTTTGTTTGTTTGTTTTTTGTCTTGTTTCTGCAGCCCAAATTGCAGATAATGACATTTCCTTCCATGGACCCAAGTAAAATAAACTTGATGACCTTTCTGACATATCTTTGCAACTGCTCTTTTCTGTTACAATACAGATCATAATTGTTTGTGACTACTAAAAATATTTATTGCACTTCAGGAAGGAAGCCCCCTGAGAATATTCCTGAAGAGTACAAGGATGTGCCATACTATTTATGCACTTATTGAATGTAAAAAGCAGCACCAGTCAACCAATGTAAATCTAAGAGAGCATGAAAATAAACAGAAAAACAAAAACATTTTTTACATTTCCCCCGATTTATATGTTTTGTTGGTTATTTAGTTATACGAGTTTAGTTTAGTTCATACGTTCAAAATTATGTATGCTTTACTAATAGCCATTTACACTGTGCTGTTTATTTTTATATTGCAGAATTACAGTTCCAAAAATGTTAAACCTATTGCAAGTCACAAAATAAAAGTACAGTACGCATGTTAACTAAATTTAAGAAATTCAAAATGAATTTGATTCTTTTTATTAGTATTATCACATATTATGTTCACTCAACAGCTTCATTAGTTTTGCTGCTAATTTTTCACATGTGCCAAGGACAATTTCTGGGAAATTCACACAAATACAGGGACAATGTGCAAACGCCTTGCAGATTATGTCCTGGCCAAGATTCAAACCTAGGACCCAACACCACAGAGGTAAGAATTCCAGCCACTGGGCAAGTTAAGCTACATACGTGAGACTAACATGTGTGACCATCTCAAGTGAAAATCCAGTGCAGCAATCCACTGTGGGAAAAAGATAAATAAATAAAATACCGGAAGGCTGACCACTGTATTTTTCTAAGGAGACACTCTGCTGCACCCCCCCCCCCCAATTCTCCATAAAGTTTCAGTCTTTCAGAAAACAATCAGAAAATTGAAATTAATTGACGTATGTTTAGAAGTTTGATGTGCAATGAGTACTGGCACTTGAATTAGAAATTTGTTGCAATATCTCAAAGCTAGAACAGAAATACATGCTGCTTGAAAACACACCAGGCAAACACATAAAACTATACACATCAACACTTGATACATGTCATTTAACACTGTTTAAATGTTAGCACATTTCTGAGCTCCGGTACTGCATTTACCTTTAGATAGTGTGAGCAACTAAGCTATTAAATATATTGGAAACATAAGTATCTCCTATAATATTCTAGGTTTATTGGAATATAAAAATGAAAACAACAATCAGATGCGTTGCATTATCAAGCTGAATGCGTAGCGTGATGTGTTTCAACAACCCGCTAGGCTTAGTTGAAGAGTCCCTATTACCAAGTCCTGAGGATATGGAAAACACAAAATAGGCAAAATGATGTCTCCAATGGAATAACGTTACACACAGGAGTTTGTAAAGGTGTAATAGTTTTATTAAATGAAAGTGAGACCTGTACTAAAATCAATATGCAAACGCCCACCAACTGGGTGTTTGTGGGTAAACTTCTTAAGTAGTGCTTTCTATTAAAAGACTCATTTTTATTCTATAAAGGTTGCTTTATATCACCCCAAATTTGTATTTAGATATTATTTTTGGTTCCATTTCATGACCTGCACTACCTTCCAAACTAAAGGACTGACTGTCAATGCCTTGTTAAACTATGAAACACTTGCTATATCAGCCTCCAACCAATGCGAACAATTTGCTGCAACTCTTTCCAAGTACTATATTACATTCAGAGAAAGTAAAAGGACATCATGAACACATTAGGGAAGCAGGGACGTTATTTAGGCAAACCAAAAATTTTCTGATTCTCATCACGCTGCAAGACTTATACACAGTACTGAATCATAATCTGCATATAGATCTGAACACACTCATTAAAAGTTTCTAAGCAAAACCCGTACACCTTCAGTATCAAGCTCATGTTATGCACCAGCTGCTACATCACTACCATGTCCTGCAGTGAAGGGGTCAGTATGAAGAACAGCACCCAGCAATAGACACGCTAGCTAAAATACTTGGAAGTGGATAACCGTGGTGCCAATAACTCTGTTGTTGTTTTTCCCCCCTAGAGTCACTTTAAAATCTAAGTTTCAAAGTAAAACGACAAAAAATGAGGGGTAGAAGTATTGTACAGTGTTACAGGGAAAGTAGTGAGCTAGGAGCTGCTCAAGCTAGAAGCATGCATGCCTAAGGGGACCTAAGGTTGTTTTCTTTGATATGTCTACTATTACGGTGTTTTCAGGACATTGCAGATGTTTTCTTCAGGCAGCAGGCAGAAAACCTGAACAGCTGAAATCATCACATACATACCCCACACTATGTCCTCAAAAAGACAAACAAAAACATGACACCATATAAATCTAATAGAAGTGTCATCTATCTGTTTCCTTGACAAAGGGGACTGTCGGGCCCTGAAACACTGTCACCCAGCGTGCAATCACAGAATACGTAAATTTGCAGAACAGCAAGTGCTGACATTTCTTCTATGAAGAAATCTGAACAGACAGATGAGACATAGGTTTTCTCATTTTAGATAAAGTAAAGAAGGGTTAGGACACACACTGCTGTTGAATTGCACTGAAAATGGATATTTGCTGTATTATAACAAAATATCATAAAATGTACATTTTGTCTAGAATCCCTCCTGAACAGTAAAATTATATTTCCTGGTGTATGTATGTATCCATTGTGTGAAATCAAAGGCTCTGCAAAATCTGACTGTTAGTCTTAGGAGATCTGGAGTCTGATCCGATAGCATCATTACTGTGCTGCTCACTGTTCTCCTTGCTGGAGTATCTGATATGTGGAAGTAAAACCTTGCCTTTACCAAGATGACAGCCTCTACACAGAGACACAATGCAGAATAGGGCATGGTAATTTAGTAATGGGGATAGGTCAGCTGCAGGGATTTACTTCTGGTGACTCTATTTGCCCTATTCGGGAGGTATGTTAACCAAAATTCAAATCCTCGTTCCCTCCCTTTGAGTGTACACTAGCTTAAGGAAGATGTTAAATTACTTTATATTTTATTGCTGAAGTTGAAAACAATCTATTTAGACTTCATACATTCCCTATACCATGTATGCTAAAGTACTCCAGCAAGCAATGTTCAGTGAACGTCTTGTTCAAACTCTAAAAATAGCCAACAAATCAAAAATAGCTGTAAAAAGCAGCGAAGGACTGGCCAAGCACCAAAGACTTAACACCTCAAGCATCTTCTGTATTCAGATCAGACTGCACTGTGTTGCCCTTAGTAATTAATTCACATGCTTTCTTACCTTCTCCCATATTGCATTAGGAGTAGGGAGTGTATGACACTCCATCTAAACCCTGCTTCTACACATATTCATAAAGTTATTTTATGTGCTATGCCAAGCAGTTGGGTACCCAGCCTAGTAATACATGATGCCGAGTATGTATGCTGTAACTGCCAACTATAGGCAAGCTCATCTTTCAATTTTTGTGGGACCATGTTCTTATCTTGGCTAGAACAATATTTTTAAGACATGTAAATACGATTGATTACTCCTTTGATGATTTGAAAAAGCTGAGTAGGCAGCATAAATCAATGTACACACACTCTTGTTATAAGGTTACAATGTCATTGTTTTTTTATGGGAATGGAAGATAATACCCCAGTTAGTAGAAAAAAAAACAGCAAAAATGCTCCTTAAATCTAGAGCTGTCCAAAAGAATATATTTTTCACCACCTAAGATGTCCTTAACGTTCTAGCTTCAATGGTTCCCAGCTTGGGAGACAACAGAGACCTTCTTTATTTAGTATATAAATGCAGAGGGCAGACCTGACACGTCACAACAGAAGACTGTTATAGATGAGCTCCCAATGTCAAGAAAAGTCAAACTGAGAGATGACGATGTTTGACATGAAAATGTTGTCAAGGGGTAATATATTTCCAAAAACAAAACATACAGTGATAGGCTCTCTAACCAGGATGGGGGGCTAATCAGCTGGTGGTAGCCCGGGCACAGGAGGAATGTCTCCACTGACCATTTCATCTTAACATTCTAGATGCCTGTGTGGTATGCTGATCTTTCTACTTAGTAAGCGTTTATGCATATGCATTTTATTAGCTACCTACACAGCAACCCCAACCTGCCAAAGCACATCAGAACTGTCACCAAGATAACCCACATTATACATTCCAGCCTGCCATGCCATTGCCTTGCCCTTTCCCTGAAAGCCACCTCCCACCTGAACGCTAATAAAGAAAACAAGAACACTGCCAGTACATTCATAAACCATTACTGCATTTCCTGGACTGGCATCACCATTGCCGATGTACGCTGCGTTGTTGAGCACCTGGTTTTTAGGTGGTTACTGAAGAGTTGGGTCACAATACAGGGGGTGACACCTGCCTACATTTTCTTTGCACCCAGCTGCAAAAAAAATTATGGTTTTAACACTGCATTGTTGTTGAGGGATTCAGCCTGCTCACCCAGTGCTTAACAGTAGGCCCTAAAAATCACCAGCCAATGTAAAGGTGGGCTGACCATGTCCCTTTACAACCCAATATGTATATTAACCAAAATGTCTTTATTGGCCTGCCCAATGCTTAACAACTTGATATGTACATTAGCAATAGTGATATCAATGAAAAATATTGTTTAAGTGGTGGCAGTGCCTGGTAAGGAAGAAAAGAATAAGATGCTAGCTTGTATCAATATTTTATTTACAACCCTATCATACTATTCACCTGGGGACCAGCTACTAACAAGTCATGACCTTATATGCCAATTAAAAATTAGTTACATTAATAGAACATATAGCGATGGTGGACTAGATGTCACTATCTTATTTTGCTGCATAGATTTGGGGAAATGGGGGATGCACTATTTAAAAGAACATAAAATAAAGATCAGACCTAGGATAGGCAAATGCAAAAATTTGCTCAAAAGTGTCAATTTTTGTTGCGAAGTTTGCATAAACAATGATAGAAATGTAAATAGAGGAGGCGATATCTGAGTATTTACTGTTTCTTAAAATGACGATTCTCCAACAGAACAGAGTATTTGCATAATACCTGACAAACAAGAAGGTCAAATACCACTTCATACCTGCACTATGATAGCTGTTTAATATGACAGCTCTTTGGACAGCAGCAACAGGCCACAGACACATATTTGGTAAAAATTTACAAGTGTGCTTTACCTACACATGACTTAACTATAAGTGCAAAGCACTGAATCAACTTTTCATAGAAACATATTATTATAAAGTTACACCGCCACCTGTGCAAAAGGGCTCCCCTCAACACCTGCTGAATGGTGTCGGATGCTAAGGGGTGCAGTGGTCATGTGCAATGATCAGCTCAAGCTATTGGTTAACAGACCTGAGCGAGGTCCCATGATCTATCCCAACAGGAACAACCAGAAACTGTGACAAGTCCCTTTAAGAGAACATTTACAGAAAAGGTTCCGGAAAATTTTTAGAATTTGTAACCAATGTGGGCAGTAATTTTTATGAATGCATAATCCAGTCACTGTACTGAGAAAAATCAGACAAACAAAACTAATGCTAAGCCTCCTCACTCAAGAATGCATCAATGCTTGTTATAATAAGGGCCCCGTGATAAGGGGGAAAAAAGTCCATAAACTCCAGGATACAAAAATAAATAGAAAAGTTGACAATTGCCTTCAATCATTTATTCTGTACAAATTAAATTTTTATTGTAAATTATGCTACAAATACAAAAAAATGTACAAACATTCAATCAAACAAATACAGATATCAGATTTACCAATAATCCCTATAGAAAGTGTTTTTTGCTGTAAAAAATGTGTGAAAAAAATCTAAAAAAACAAAAAAAATAAAAATAAAAAGGAACAGAACCAATGTGTTTACACAAACATGGTAATATTGGATCCACTTTTCTACCACAGAAAAATGTCTCTATGTCAATCTCAGAGAGGGGTACACTCCCCTTCTATTAACTCTTGGAATCATGTGAAATGGGCATCCTTTAGTGTACTATGACACTGTTATGATATTTGCATATCTATACAAGATATTAACTCCGCCTAGTCTCTTTTTTGTCCCCTTTTCTTAACTTCTCCACTAGTTTTTCCTGGCCTTTCTTCCTGTTCTTTAATAAATGTTTGCTCTCTCTTGTATATTACATTATCTTGGTTGTGACCTTTTCTTTTCAATCCATGTCCCTTTGGCTTTGTATTGTTGTTTTATCTTGCATTGCCCTATTTTGTTAAAAAAAATAAAGTTTAAATCGATTCTCATGTAAATGGGCACATATTTTAAATTTTCATAGCAAAGTGTACTTGAATGTAATACTATTTATATATATATATATATATATATATATATATATTATATATATACACCGGTATATATATATATATATATATATATATATATATATATATATATATATTTATATATTCATGGATGCATGTCAGTAAGTTTTTATTGCATTTTAAACCAGTGTGGTAAATACAAAAGTATAAAGCTGTATAGTGCAAATGGACAGTAAAGACTCTAAAAGTCAACTAAACCATGATGGAACCAGCAAATAAGGAAAATTTCTTCAGATCATATACTGCAATACCCAAATAAATTTAAAGTTGTATCATACTGTAAATGATAAGTTTGTTAATGGAAGGCTATTAAAAAACTGTGTAAGAAAAATAAATTGGGTTATATGGTAATTTTGGGATTCTATGTAAAGATTTTTAAATATAGGAAAGGATTGCCTCACCATACAAATAACTGTGACAACTACACTTTATATGAAGCACCAGAAATCACATAAAAAGAGAGTGTCTGGCATAGCATAGTACTAGGCAAAGCCAAAAGAAGGCTTCACCCAATATTCACTGGATGTTCACTGGTAGTAAATGAAGGGTTGTACAGTTCTAATAAGATGTCTGCATTTATACAGAAAATAAAACATAGACATTGTCAACTTTTACCCCTAAACTCAAATTCTGCATAATGGTTTTTACCAAAATATAAAATGTGACCACAATGTATTAAAAATACACTATATTACATTTCTTTGGAACCAGATTGAATAAAAGGACTAGCACTTTAGAATAACAAAGAACAATACATAATAATCAATATAATCATCTACATATTCCATTATAGCTTCATCTAACATACTAAATATAAATAAATTATAGGGTTACACTATTTATGTACCATATTCATATAGCCATGTCCAAAACTACTGTCATGCCATGTCTATACTGAAAAATGTATATATACTGTATATTTTTTTTATTGGTCCCACAAAATATTTACATATACCATAATGGTAAAACCAATGAAATGGGTAATGTTCAAAAAAAAAAGATAGATATTTAAGTTTTCAGCAGGCACCATGGTTTGGTTCATGAACTGGCTTCCTATAATTCTTGGAGACTTTCCCTCAGTTTGTGTCTCCAGCATTCTAACAAACCTTGGGTCAAAATTGGGTAAAAGCTTACACCAGGCACCTTCTCCTACCAATTTGTGACAGTGCTTGGTTCTGCCAATTGCCTGCTCAGGCACAGAGCTCTTCACTGTGGGGGAGACAGGTAGAGATATATGAAAGTACTGACATACTCAAGGATCGCAATATTATGTGTATCAAATAGATTCTACACGAGTATGGCAATATTATCATATTATATTTAGAGATCACCAGCATGCCGAGTGCTTAACAACCCAGTACTTACAATGACAGTGGGTGGCAGTGATTGCCATCCAGGATTTTCAAGCAATAATGCTGCAATGCTAACTACAATCTGGATTTAAATGGTGGTAGGAAAGTAGAGGAAGGAAGAAAGCCAGATCATTATATAATTCTTTATACTATGAAAGCTTTGCTAAAATTAGATAAAAAAATATAAAATTACAATACAAAATTGCCTTGCTTACAGTATTGTGATATATTACAAGCTTTAGAGTTGTAACCCCTGATACATATTCTATAGTCTGATTCCTAGCAATACAGAGCCTTAAGCTGTGTACACACGTCCAATAATTATCGTTAAAAACAAACGACGAACGGCCAAAAATCATTCACAAAAAATGTGACCAACGAACGAGGATAGTCATTGGAAATTAAAGACTGTCACGGCGGATCTGATTGGCCGACGAACGTTCTCTCTCTATCATGTGTACAGTTGTTTAGTGATCGTGCATGTTTCTGCAATACACTTTCTCCTTTACATGTCACTCCCTGCATCGTTCAAACGATTGTATCCAGCGTGTGTACACTATTGGTGGTGTATGTTTGATCGTATCGTTATAGCATGTACAGAATTGTGCACAATACGATCGTTCAAAAAATGATTGTGCATAATTGTTGATCAATCGTAATCGTTCGTTTTCTAACAACAATTACTTGAAGTGTGAACCTAGCTTTAGAGGCAGGGCAAAAATCACACATCTCCAGATCTTAAAGTTCTGTGTTTTTCTCGTGGGGTTAAAGGGGGTGGCAGGGAGTAAGTGGCAGTTCTGTATAAAACGCTTACCCTCTGTGCTTTAGAGCAAACCAGAAAGTTTGCCCTTAATGGGCTAAGTATAGATTTGCTTTAGAGCAGTGCAATCATTTTTATGTAATTTAAAAGAAAAAAAATCATCATCTATTTTTACTCCACATACATTCATCAGCAAATAAAATACAGGTTTAAAGGACACCTGTATAAGCTTTAAAGCATTTATGTTTTCCAGACGTGCTTGGAATGAAGAGTCAACTATTTGCAGTCCATAAGTGAACTCACTGGGTGTATCATGTTAAAGAAAAATGATGTGATCAGCAGCCGCATTAGTGGCTGGATATAACTGTACTCTACCTGTCAGTTTTGAGTGCCTTGAATACACGGAAGATGAAACAGCAGATAACAGCATCACATCTACCATTTTTCAAGCTGCTTTGATATCCTGTGTCTTTCTGATGCTTAGCTTCCTTTTATTTTCAGGAAGTGGCATTTGAACTCATTTTTATTTCAATCTTCTGCTGCGCTATACAAACCCCTTCCATTACTGATCTCCAAAGTCACACACTGAACACAATTGTCTAAAACTAGATTTAGTAACATCTGTCATTTGTTAATGCATTTATTGTTTGCAAGCTTTGTGTCCGATGGTTTAGGACCTGTTTATTTTAATGGTATTTAAACCAGGTGTCCCCTGCATTTTACCTAACCTACCTTTTCCTAAAGCATGAACTGATTTACTGATCCTATGAACTCCAGACAAAGAACAAAAATGAATAGCCTAGTAAATGATGCAATGATACAGACTTTTTATATAAGGCCAGATTTCACCTTATGAAGGGAAAACAATGTCAGAATTTTTGCAGTTTCTGGAGTCAGTCAGTATTCTAGAAACCTCCAAATGGTAGGCACTATTAAAACACGCCTGTCCTGAAAGCCAGCCCTTTATCTGTGCTGTTCTAAATATTTGCAATTCTCTAAAATATTTAAGTTTGCATATTTCCAACAAATACACATTGGTTTAAAAATTAAAAATAAAAACACCTTAGGAAAAAATAAATCCACTGTGGGAAAAAAATTATTCATATGACAGAAACTGAAGTCTTCATGCCGTGTAGGGGATTTAAAAAATTCCGGAATTCTATCCTATTCCCTGTTCAACAATAATGCCGGTGATACATTTGTTACTGTTGTCATCAACATGCTACGCATGACATGTGAAACACAAATACGGTATTATATGGCGTATGAATCAAACGTAACACGGTGAATACCTTTCAGTCCTGAGATTCACTGACATTTGGGAGTTCTCACTGCTCTGATCATATTGAACTGCGTTCCCCTGCAATCAAACAACAGCGAATGACACCCACAAAGAAAGACAATGCGGGTGTTTTGCTGTTCTGTGCCGAGGGAAATACCTAGGCTGCCATTTTTACCTCCAAAAGAAAATGCTAGATGCATGGCTATCCCTGGCTTCGGTGGTTCAGTCAGAATGACTAAACTGCTAACCTCTAGGCAACTAAAGATACCTAGAGTAATAGCCAAACAAGAAAAAAAGAGTAAGCAGAAGTCAGCCTTTCTATTAGCTCAGGTTTTCTTGCCTGGAGGTACCTGTGTTAGCCTTTAAATCAATCCCTGTGTCACTGTGGAGCAACCTTTTCCAGGCTTTGTACCCCTCAGGAACCACTGAAACAATTTCAAGTTTTAGAGAAAACAAATCTACATCTCACAGTACATAAATAGATGTAATAAATAATGCTCCTAAAGTATTTGACGCCAAGGGCAGTAAAGTAACAGTCATTAAATTTAATTCAAGCAACTAATATAAAGGACTAAAAAAAAAAAATAAACACCATCAAAATTGTAATGTCCCCTCATGCTGATAGTCCTATAGTCTTAGTAGTGCTGCCTTCATATGGTGGACATTAGAGAAAACTCCCCGAGTCACATTGCTGGCAACTGGGGAATGCACCGCTTACATTGGTGGTCAGTGAAGGGAAGAATTCCCCCGTAGATTGGTAATTATTGAGAAGAATGACACCCTCAGAGACAACGTAAAAGAGTACTAAACTGTTACTTATTTATACTCGGAATTCCCAGTGATATTGTCCAGGGAACGATGGAGGCTAAATCGGCATTGAAGACAATGCACCACTGCTCAAGGAAGCTGGAGCAACTGCTGAAAGCACCCTTGGGTTATTGTTATATTGTTATTGGCTTACACTTTGTCTACATCAATATTAGGCAACATCACATACAAAGCTTCTGATCGGAGGTTGTTCTTCAATCTGAATCTCTCTAACTTGAACAAGTTTGCAATAGCCATAAGGCCTAATCTAAACTTAAAAGTTGACATGGGGGAAATTGTCTGGATCTAGGCTCCAAGATCACTCCAAGGACACAAAGGTTGATCTAAGTGTTGCAGAAATACTTATAGAAATAAAATACTTGAATCTTTCAGTGCCCAAACCATCAATACCTGCCCCAATGTAGAGGAATCATCCACCAAAGGATCTTCAAAAACTGAGACTTGTGAAGGTGTGAACTATCTATCTGGACTATCTGTTACACTCAGTGTTTCCTTCTGCATACCCCCTTACTACAGAGGACAAAATTATTTATATACATACAGGTTGACAATCAAAAATCCAGATATCGATAATCCGGGTCCTTCAGTTTCCCGACATGAATTTTAGATCGCATTTTCAATACAGGGACTGCATTACACTGTCTGGCCACTAATGTTTTAATGGCGCTGTTATGCAGAAACAGCTGTTAGGTCTTGCTTGCTAAACTAAATACACGTTGAGATGTCCCTGTTGCCTGCTCTCTGGAACTGTGCCAGATGTCTGCCGGTGGTGCAAGAGGAAGGCTGGCCTGTGTGTGGAGGTAAGTATAACTTTTAATTTTTGAAAACCCGGCGCACCTCAGGCCCAGAGGTTGCCGGGTTTTTGATTCTCAACCTGTCAGTGTGTGTGTATATTATATATATATATATATATATATATATATATATATATATATATATATATA
>NC_092860.1:52332264-52365316 GCF_032062135.1 Pyxicephalus adspersus
TATATGTTTTTCCTTTTTTTAAAAAAGCTATTCATACCTTATACCTTCTCCAGCAGAGGACATCGTAAAATCAATATAAGAATATGTAAATGTAGCCTGAAGCATGTAAAACTGCCATGGTTGACAAAAACACCAAGTGACATGATCCTTAAAGTCACTCTAGAGAACATAAAATAATTACCGGATCAAAATTCTACATATTTTACTAATAAAATAGAAGGGTAAGGCTCTGAACGACAAAAAATAAAAATCTAAAGTACCTGACTATATAGTCCACAATGCAAAGACATTTGAAAAAGAAAATCATGTACTAGATGAAAAGCTGAGGTTTAGATTGAAAAAAGTACATTTATTTAACATATCCACAAGAAAATTAGGAGTAATAAAATGACATCCACGCACTTCAAAGCAAAGAGGAAATTACATATATCCTGAAGCAACACAGGACACTGTTCGCACATCAAAACTATTAAATGTACTTAAATCCGGGATTACAAATGTCTAGTAATTACTTTTTCCTGATTACCTGAGTGCGTTCAATTTCCATACGTGTTCATTTCATTTATTGCACAATATTGTTTTATGGGAGTAAAGGTAACGCTAATAAATGATCTTAGTATAACAATGACTAATATTGTAAATGTTTTTACAGAAATATCATTATACTCTGCACCTGGCATCAAAGCAGGAAAAGTATTAGGGCCTTTGTTTGTAGTAAGATTGTAGGATGTGGTTAGCAAATTATTAAGGTTTTATGTTATCCTTGCTAGAGAGAAAACCACTCTGATTCACCTGCTGACCAAAGCACGGGGACTGACCTAAATTCTGAGTCCTCACCAGAAGAGAGATAGAGGAGAAATCTAAAAATGGGAACATCTGTTCTAAAAACAAACATCTAAATGAGGATTTCCTTACTTTGGAGAAATTTCCTCTTACATGTTCTGTGTACCAGGCAGTAAAATAAAATACAAGAGGGATCTTAACTGTTCTCTCCTCTACCCAAAAACGAGGGTTGTCATAGCTTCTGAACCTTTAGTTTACATTGGATGCATGTAAGGTTTTCTGGTTGTGTATAGTGTGCTGCAAGACAAGGCAGCCCATTAAATGCATGGTTCTGGTGCATGATATTTTCCCCTAACAATACACAAGACTGATCTTTCCATACTTTGTAACACAGGTCCACTACACTTTTAATATGCAAGACAGCCACAACCTGAGCAGAAAGACCTGTCACCTTCTTGCATCATGCAGAGAAGCATGTTTTTTTCCATGTGGAAGTACTGTTCTCTGTACATATGTCCAGCCCTTGGAACTCTCCAGGCCGAAGAGGGCATGGGCTTCTCTGATTGCAAAGCTAGAGCTATGTAAACTTTCCCCAAAATACATTGTGAAGTGTGAAATTTCTGTTTATGAAATACCACATTATTTTATTAGATTTAAATACAGGTAAAAATATATTATTTTATATATATATATATATATATATATATATATATATATATATATATATATATTTTAACGTGCACAGATCAATGTTCTTCTCTCCCTGAAATCATGGTGATGATAATCACCTATTTATTGGGTGAATATAAAAAAACAGCTGCTAAAAGGTCTGATTACTTTTTAACCTTCTCTCCCCAGCCTGTGACTGGACAATGTAGGAGCAAAAGCATACTGATGAGTTCAACCTTGTGACCTTTCTTCTCATATGCATGTTCAGTGTTGATTGACTGCAAAGTTAACAGAGACCTAGTTGTTGAGTTTTATGCATACCTCCTACAGCCTGGGTGTTGCCATGCAAAGAATTACACAGGGCCAATATACAGAATAATATACTTCTGTATAAAAACACAATCATGCTGGTTTCACGTTGGTGCATTGTAGCAGCCTACGGTGCTGACGGGTATGACATGTACTGACAAAACCACTATGTGCACATTTTTAGGTTTGTTTTGGCACATCTAAATGAATAGGCATATAACAAACGTCTGAAAAACAAACTGCAAATGTGTAAACTGACCCTCTCAATTCTTCAATAAAAATATAACAAGATTATACGCTCTTTTTTGTTACATCTTCGTGGAGTTCGGCTTTACCTACCAATATGTAGCAAATCAGAGTCTGACAAATTAATCCTAATCCAAAACTGACATAATAACATCATTTACGACCTGTGCTACTTCATTAATAACCAACGGAAAAACAAATTACAGAAACTGGATGCCAGCGATGTCTTCTCAGTATTAAGCAGAAAGGAATATTAGGTTACTAATCAGATTATATTTTTACTTTTATATCCGTATTCTTTATAAATTTAAAACACAAAAAGGGGTCCAACATCCCCAAATGGCATTCCATGACCTTGCATCATGTAATTGATGGTCATATAGTGTAGGTTACCAATGAAGAAGTTTATTTCACTATGCCAATGATATTTCTTTGTGCTAGGAAAGCTTCTGACTTCCAGATATTATGTAGAGGCTCCATTTTTCATCTATTGCATACTGCTATATTCCATACTGTATAAATGAGGGAACCACCAGATATGTCATCAATAAGAGATAGGTTTACATAAAATGCAGTTAATTCACCTCTTGGGTGCTGGAGACATTAGTACATTTGCAGACATAAAAAAATGCTGAATAGACAACAATTCACGCCTGTATGGTAATGAACATACCTCACGTTGTGCAATGTTCTACCATTTATATAGGCACAGGGCAACATACTACATTGGAGGTGTGTGGAGCATTAGCCCGCCCATGGAAAATATTGGGCAGCACATGGGAATGGGCACACTCACCTGTACACTGGAGCAATACATATGTGTAAATGTACCCAAGTAAAGTTTTTAAAAGAACCAGTTTAAAAACCCAAACGGAAGCAGCAAAAGGAACCAGTCAGTTATGCTGCAGTGCACATGTGTGTTCAGGGGACATGCTTCTATAAACAGAGGGCAGAGCTAGAAAGAGGAGATTCACTGTCCAGTAACAGGTTGGGGGCAGGAACAAGGCCCAGGTAAAATCATTACCTGCAGTAGAGTGTGTGTTGGAACACTCAGGGAACACAATTTGGATACCCGTAGATAATATATTATACAGGTAGCCCCCAAGTTAAGGACATCCCACATACGGACCACTCGTAGATACTAACAGGCTTCCCTGCTCCTTTGTGTGCAGGACAGAGGCTTGATGGGGGAGGGGGCAGTTTGCATGACTTGCAAAAGAAGTCTTTTGTTGTTCTGCAAGCTCTTGTAACTCTTTAATGACCAAGACAAACTATGCAGTTGTTTCTTTTTGCATATCAAAGTACAACTTTTATACTTTGCTTGTGATTAACTCACAGTAACTGACACCATGCTGCCTAATAATATGTTGTGACAAACATCTGTCCTAATTGCATTTATTAAAATAATGTACTTTTTCCAACTTATATACAAATTTAACTTAAGAACAAACCTACAGTCCTTATCTAGTATGTAACTCGGGGGGCTACCTGTATAATATAACCTAATATAAGAAAGCGTGTTGTCGTACATTATACCACAATAAATGGCAAAACACAACCATGTGCATGAATGTCTGTTGAGATTCTGTCCCCAATCAATACACTGAATGGGGAAGAGCACAAAAGCAGACAAAAATGTGTGCAGTATTATTGTAAAACACAATGCAGCACAATCCAGTTTTATGTAATAACTGATGTCCTTGTCTATCACACCATGTAAAGAACAATGAACCACATTACACTGCACATAGAGAAACCAGGCCTGAAGAACCTAATGGCACAACCACCACCTATTACTGTATGATATTTTATTTACTATAACAAGCTGTAATGAATGTCTGATATTAGTCCTAAATTCAACTTTTTAACAATGTCTGAAATTACACACACACCAGTAAAGTATTCCAGAAGTGTTACGTGTGGGACCAGATATTTCATCAAAATAAAACTGGTTTTTAAAGCCTCACCTTTACAGATCACCATAAACATAATTATGGCAGGAGAGAGGCACATAGAGACAGTGGGCAGACTATGGGTATGACAGAACCTAAATACCAAGACTGGTATAAAGTCCAGTGCCATAGCCACATATCAGAGCAAACCTTAGTATTAGTGGGGGGGTCTGTAAACACAATGCAATGTATATACAATACAGGGATCATAGATGCAGAAGGGGTTCTGTAATCATATTGTGGAGGTGTATATACAGAATAAGGGGGTCATTTAAATACAATGCTGGGTTGATATATAGATATATGCAGAATAGAGGGGTCCTGTAGACACAATGCTCCCCTCACTGCAGTAGCATGCCTTGGCATCATGTGCACATCCCTCCCCATACACAGAGTGACCTATGCCTCCATCAGTCCCATATACCAGACGTATGACCCGTGTGAAGTACACAGAGCTGCTACAACCCGGGCAGAGCCTGTCACACACACACGAGGTGCGGGATCTGCAATGTCACATGTCACACCTGCATCTAATATCGCCCGACCGGCTGGCTCATCACAAGGTGCACACACCGTGCTGCGGAGAGGCCAGTCTATACCTCACCGAGCAGCCGCTAATGCCATGAAGTGTCTGCCAGCCTCCTCCGTCCACCCCCTCCCTCCCCAGCTTTATTTCTAGGGCTTATTCTAAGCTGGCACCAGGCTTACCCAGGACCCCAGCCGTGCCATGCTGGCTGCCAGCCGGATCTGTCTTTTCACCCTCCGGCTGGGTTTTCCTGCTTCTGTCCGGCTCTGGGTCCGGCATGCTGGGGCCGGGATCAGGATGGCATGGGTCCGGGGGTCCCCGCTGTCATTGGGGCTGTGCGGAGAGAGGAGGGACAAAGGGACACTCAGGCAGCAAGGAGCCTCAAACACGCTTGATATTTAGCTTTCAGGGCCCGCCCGACTTCCTCACTTCCTCCTTCTGATGCTGTCTTTTTTTTCTGAACTCTGAGGGGATGATGTATGCTTTGTACCAGACACCAAGGCTTGTTAGCACAATATAAAGGGGGAGCTCCTTCAAACTTTACTATGATCCATTCAATGCAGACTTTTATTTTATTTGTATATTTTATGAACATTTCAGCTTCCAGTGACTAATTCATTGCAATCAATAAGGGGGATGTGCAAGCGGATATTAAAAGGCTTGCCTATTCTAATCATGCAGTATGTTCATTTTCCCCTTTTGTTAATTTGGTTTAATAAATCCCTGTGACAAGCACATTTTGTCAGGGTAAAATGTCCAAAAAGACCCTGGGTGTTTAGATCCAAATGTGGTTCTGCTGTCTCTTTAAACAGGGTTCTGTACTAATCCAAATTACTGATAACAGATACAATGTGTTTAACCTCCCCCACCTGTATTATCAATCCCAATGCCTCTGTGGGTTCTTTATCTTGGCATGGATGGCCAATCAGAACGGTTCTTGATTGTGTGATAACTATGTCAGCTCTGATATAGTGATCATATCCATGGTGCCACTGACAACAATGGGAAGCCTTTGGCTGCTGTGTTAATCTGCAGTGCCATGTTTGTGTAACCACATGATTTTATGCATACAGAGATAAAATGCTGAATTTTTTTTTTTTTTTTTTTTTAGTGCCAATGTACCATTGGGGAGATTTCAATTCCTGATCTATGGCTACATACACACGTGCAATATTTATCGTTGGAAACGAACAATTTAGGACAGATCGCTAGATAATTGTTAACAAAAAAGTGCACAACAATGCCAATGAATGAGCAATGTCGTGGTAAACGAACGACCGTCCCAGCAGATCTGATTGGGCAACAATCGTTCTCTATCTTTTGTGTGTTTTCTGCGGTACAATTTCTCCAGTACACATCACTTCCTTCATCGCTCAGACGATCGTATCTAATGTGTGTATATTATTGGTGGATTATATTTGAACGACTGTATCGCTTCAGCATGTACAGAACAATGCGATCGTTCAAAATAATCGGTGATCGGTCTTTAACCGTTCATTTTCTAACAGCAATTATTACACGTGTGTACGTAGCCCATGACAGTTGTCCCCAGAGTTGTGGAAGATGGTGCCTGTGGACAAGTTGAACATTTTAGACTTCCTTATACTTTCATAAATGAAAGTGGTCAGTAGTACAAATAGAGGGGTGAATTTTCCCAAAAGAGAAACAGAACGCAAACAAACATAACAAAGGATCTAAATCTAACTATTCTATTCAAAAATAAAAAGTTTTGTTCAGAGATACGCTTTGTTAGTTCAACGGTCAAACACAATTATACTTTTGGAAATACACAATTCTTTTAAAAACAGAAAATAAATGTTTTTTTTGTCCAATATGTGTTAACTTAAAAAAAATGTAAAGTAGAGTTTATAACCCTCATGGGTAAACACCATAAAATATTCAATTTAAATGTACCCAGAATATTTTCCCTTTAAAATCACTGATGGCAATTTGCTTCAATGTCAAGCCCGTGTTCTTGCGCCACATGTTATCATCTCTACTTGGTTTTAGGTCTGTTGTGCTAAGCATATAGGTATATCTGTAAGAAGGTTAACTTTATATTTATATCAGACAACATGGAGGTCGTGGATCTGAAAATAATATTCTAGGTCTGCGGTCCACATGCATCCCAAGAAGATGATGGTGGACCTGATTACCATTCTATTAGAGGTGTACAGCTCCAGTGTAAATGATTACCAATGGAGATTTAATATAGAAGCATGGTATCCTGGCAGATTTTTGTTATCTGTGTTCTGTAATTTAGGGGCAGCCAGTCTTTAAAATGTATGACACCCCAAACAATGAACCCATTTACACACTTTTAATTAAATTTGAATAATTTTACCATTGTTAAATGTATTTTTGAAAGTTAGAGATAGACTAATGTTTATATATCCAAAGTATCCTCAATCTGTGACTGTTTCCTGGTGATCAAAGTTAATTGGGATAGCAGCACTCAAAGAAAACCAGTTATAAACCAGGGAATCAGGCCCTGGTGGGAATAAATTAGTACTATTGAAACAAAAGAGCCTGCAAGATTCCGACCAGGGAATGTTTGAGGATATGTTTGATTCCCTGATTTATAATGAGATTTTAATAGGAAAAATCTTTTCTAGTTTCAGTTCAATTATTCTTTCTTGTTTAAACCCTAAAACCATGGAGAGTCAACTATTACATTATATGATCACCCAATGCACAGGTAAATGAACAGCCATTATTATTATTATTATTACTATTATTATTATTAATAATATTAAAAATTATAAAGTGTTTATATAGCAACAACATATTATGCATTGCTGTACATTAAATAGGGGTTGCAAATGACAGATACAAACAGTGATTGACACACCAGGAGGTGAGAGGACCGTGCTCAGAAGAGCTCACAATCTACAAGGTGGGGGCAGCATGGTCAAAGAAAAATGTGGAAATGTGTGTAGGTCATTCTATTTTCTTGATTAAAACGTATATATGCACAGCCACATCATAAAGTACTCAGCTTCTCAGTTCTTGCTGTACTTTAGATATGACTTCTGGTAACAATAGTCCACAATAGTACAGATACTCACACCCTCTATTGTTTTACTACAACCAAATTTACAGATCTTGGCACAAGAAAATTGTGACAACAATACAAAGAATAAACCAGCACTGTAAATGCAGAAATAAAGAAATAATTAAAGTTCTTGTTATGCTCCACATTTTGGTCCCATTTTTGTAATAACTTCTGTACACAGCAACTACAGATGTCCAAAGACAAGGGCAAACATAGCAAAGTGTAAAGTGTGCTGCTGCACAAGAGTCCTAGACCCTCCTCAGCCAACAAAGTCACTTCAGAAGGGGACCCCAACTAAGTTCTGCACAGGGGCCCATTGTTGGCCCACTTTCCATAGAGTCTGTGAGTGCAGAATTTCTTGGTGACTAGGGATGAGCAAGAATGAGAACCGATTTCGCCAATTCCATTGAAGTGCAGGCTCCCACGCTCCCTGGGCTGTACTTATCATTGATAAGTACAGCCCAGGGAGCGTGGAAACCTACGGTCACAGCTGATTGGAGGCGGACGAGTGCCTCCAATCACCTGTGACTGCTGGCGAACTCCAGATGAACTCTCAATGGAGTTTCTCCATTGAGAGTTCATCTGAGTTCAGTTCCCACGGTCACCGGGCTGTACTTATCATTGATTAATCCAGCCCGGGAGCGTGGGAACCACACAGGTGCCTCCGATCAGCTGTGACTGTAGGCGAACTCCAGATGAACTCTCAAGATCATCTGAGTTCAGCGTGAACATGACCTTCTGATGAATCACAAGGCCATTCTCGCTTACATGTTCTGTCCCAATTCGCAGCGAGATCGAAATTAAAAATTTTTCTCACTCATCCCTACTAGTGACTCTATAAGGATACACTAATCTATTTAACATTGGCTCCTACAAAGTGTCTCTATGGAATAACATAAAAGAAATGGTTGTATATAATAAATATTTAATGGTCAACCTTTACTCCTCTCACAGTCACAGAAACAATAGCTATGTGTCCTTGATCTCCTAGCTATTAAAGATACCCAAAGCCTCTTCTTTACTGCAATGGTCAAAATTTCAAGTTTCGACACACTTAAAATTTGATAAATGGATTATGTTTACAGTCACCATGTTTGCAGTGCATTATTGTACAATTTTTCGTGGCAGGGGACAATTTTACATTTGATCTGGTTACTTATCACATTTTTGTATATGCTTAATTGTAACTACCTATCTATCTAATGGTATATGACACTTAATAAAGATGGGCCTGCTATTGTAAAAGCTGTTGTACATAAACAGTATATTGTGATTTAAAATGCTAAACACATACTTCACAATTAATTCATATTTTGTACAAAATTAAAGCTGACAGCAAGATATTCAGAGGTTTACCTTGATGAACAGGAGGCTTACCTCCCCATTAACATATTTATGTAATTAATGTAATTTTGTAAGGTAGAGTGGGAACTTCTGGCCAAGAAACAAACCAACCTTCCATAGCTAGTTACATCTTCACTTATTTTCAACACTTTATATGAGCAGTCATAATTAAATACATTATTATGTAACACATAATATTAATTAATACTATTATTATTATTTACTAGTATTTGTATAGCTATTTGTATAGCGCCAACATATTATGCAGCACTGTACATTAAATATGATTAGGACAGTGAGGAACTATTGGCAGCTCCTGTTCCTATACAAATGTTAGAATAAGTAGCAACGATGATACATCTGCTTTGCGGCAGAGAGTTTATAATTACAGTTCCATCTGTAATCATTTCAAAGCATTTTGAAGGAGAAAGCAATCAGGTCCTGACCTCCATATTCAAATAAAGGATTTCATAGTGGGAGTGCATTAAACCAATGTAGATGAGAAGTCAAAATGTAAAATTGTGACACTTGAAAGCAGGGAGACGCTGATGTCTCTTCTCATAAATGATTTATGACTTTTATGTGGGTCAATCAAAGATAAAATTCCTTCCAAGTATAGGGTAAATTTCAATCCGAGTCAGTACACTTTTGTCCAAGGCCCAAGTCACTTTTAAAGTACCTTTAGCCATGGCAATGCCAAAGGGGTGTTTGGCAGGAGGTTCTGGTCCTTGCTAACTGCCTTCTAAATGACACGTGGGTAGAGCAATAGACCCCTTTGTGGAATATTTGGGCAGTGGTGTCATTTATGTGACATTGCTACTCTGGTGGGCACCCTGACAACAAGAGCAAATTAACAGTTGAAGAAATTTGCCCTGACAACACTTTGGCCTAAATGTTCTTTTCTATGTTGAGTAATGTCAGATCCAGGGCTGTGAAGTATCCAGGTACACAACAACTGCTTCTGACCATGACTACACTGCCCGCCATATTACATTGTCATACTGAAGCTTTCATACTACAATCTAACCTTAAAGTAATAGCAGTTAGCTCCTGTACACCGAGGACATACATTAGTCTCCTACAAATGGTCAAACACATTTCCAATCATTCGCTCAAGGCTGCAGTATGTTTTTTTCATCCACTTATGGTAATGGACACTTTTAACTTAAGGCCTGAGAAAAAAAATGGTAAAAGTGTGTAAACAAAGAGAAAAGGGAATAGACACTATAATATAAATGAACATTCTAATTTTAAATCAAAATTATCCAGATGAAGGATTTACAGTAAAACACATTTCTGTCTGGGTACAACAATTTTGATTATCATATGTGATGTGCACAGCCCAGGTATAGGGCAATGCTAAAAGCTCCTGGGTTCTCGGGTATAGATCACAGACTTTAGAATAGAGATACATGGGAAATATTTATTAGCTCCATTAGAAAGTACGTTAACCTCCCAACCTTTAAGCCTGTACTTTTTCGTATTAAAAAAAGTTGCAATTATCGATAACCCCGTACTTTTCTCACTCCCCACTTCCCTTGTCCCGCTGTGCTCATCCAGCGTCGTGTCCGTGTTCCAGCGTCGTCCTCCAGCGTCGATCTCCCTCTCCAGCGTCGGGTGCCGTCTCCTGGTCCCGCTGATCGTCCCACGTCGTTCTCCTTCCAGCGCTGGGTGCTCTCTGAAACAAGAAGCCGGCCGGCGGAGGAAAAAAAAAGCCGTCCGGCTTCTTGTGCGTGCGTGCGCGATGACGTCGGCGAGTGTGCGGGAAATTCAAATTGAAACTCATTCATTCATTTTGTATTGGATTGGATACAGGAGTTTGTATTCAATCCAATACAAAATGAATGAATGAGTTTCAATTAAAAGTAAATACAAAGTATGTATTTTGTATTTTTTTTTTTTTTTTTACATGATTGTGTGTTTCAAACATTGTTTCTATTCATTATATCTACTAGACCTCTATTCGAACATATTTCTGTAAGTTACAGGTCTACAATTTAAAAAAAAAAATTTCATGAAAACCTGTAATGCTTTTGGTACAGAAATCTAGACATCAGTGTAACGCCCAGGTGGTTAATATGGCTGCCCTTGACACCAACAATGCTTATTTTACTTCCACAATCTCTCCCGTGTAGTTCCATATTAAAACCATAGCACAGCAAAGGGAAGAGGTGACACACTTTAAACTAGTGGCCACCAACCTTTTAGAGCTCACGGACCACTGAATTTACAGACTCCAGACTGCGCATGTGCGGGGAGCATATGTGTCACTCAAAATGGAAGAAACTTCCCCCAGTTGTATACCACTGTTGTATTAGTGGGAAGTGGATTGATCATTTTGTAGACCGTACCATCTGTGGGAGAGTGCTTGTCACTACTTGTTTCCATATGACCTGCAATATGATTGCTTAGCAATCGATTACTACTCTTAACTTTGAATCACTAATACCATTATGAACTCAACTGAGTTACTAAAAGTCTCATTTGTAGCTCTAGCCCAGGGAACAGCAAAATCATTTGCTTAGTTACCATAACTCAGGATGGCACAGTGGCATAATAACAACCAATATTCAGCTGTTTAATGTACCCAGACTGATAAAAGCTATTCTTTGATTTCTACAGATTATCATGCACCATGCTCTTTTGTTATGTTATTAAATTAATAAAAAGTCATTGCCCTACTGAGTACTCCTTCACTTTTCCATGTTTAGCTTACTTCACTAAACCATTCAGGTCATATCAGTCTAGCTACATTTTTCTAGTGTATAGCGATAAGGATTCTTCTTGAAATGATTTTCATTTGTTAATATTTTATATCTGTTGCATGTTTTTATGGCAGGGGACATTTACCTGAACAAGCAGCCTGATTTATTAAAGTTCCCCAGGCTGGAGAGAATACACTTTCATCAGTGGCGTTGGATGATCAGGCAAACCTGGATTGGATCTGGTCCAGGATTGAAAGCATTTGCTAACAAATGATTTTAAGAAATCCATTCCAGGTGGGATTTTTAGGTTACCAATCTAAATCCAATGTGCTCCCCATCTTTATTTTCTGGGGAAGAGGAGAGAGGAGGAGGAAGGTCCATACTACCTGCTCCACCCTTATGCAGAGCAGGGTGTTCAGTTACACACAGACCTGCCATTTATTTCTGGTGGCTACCAAAAACCTGCTACCCATAAAAATATTGCTGGCTGATTCTCCTATCATCATGTCCTAACTATGTTATATTCCTGTCCGTAGCTCCCACCACCACCGGTATTTCTTGTTGGTGATAGTGGTGTGGGGTGAGGGTTAGGCACCACTTTACAAAGAACTTTCCATTAAAAAAAAAAAATCTTTATATTTAAAGAGCCCTCAATACCTCCTCAATCTGATTCCAGTATGTCCCATTCCATCCCTGCCTCTTCTGACTTCTTCTTTAAATAAATAAAATCTCATTTTCATTTTATAAAGGGTTAGCTACACTTTTATGTAATGTTAAAAATGTGATGATAGTTTTGCTTTAAGCAAGTGAAGGGAAGGAAAACATCTGTGGCCCCTGGAGCAGACAGTATATACAGGTATAGGTGTAATAAATGTTTCCCTGATTCACTGCTCAGAATTGGGGAGGGAGGGGGAGGTAAGGGAACACATTGACCCTGGGGGAAGAAAATGACGATGACTCAAGTACGAACCGTGTAGAAGCAAAAATTATAATTCTTTATTATACCTATTAGTTTAGCAAACAAAATGTTGTAAATTAGTAAAGGGGTTAAATTATTACATTTTTATTAAACAAGTAATACTGTGTTTATCAATGAGTACCAAGAAATATTTAAAATGTAAAGTGATGGAAAAGTAAGTGATAGAAAAGTAACTACCGTACTAAAAGACCTACAGCTTTCTTTTCCAAATTAAATATTTCTAATTTGCATTTCTTTTTTTTTTTCTCAGAAAATCTTTTCCCCAGTCAATTATGTTTGTTATCAATAATAATGAAATTAATATCTTATCTACTCCAGACTGAAACCTATTCTACAGTGCTAAACCTTAACACACATGCTCTGATAAATTCTATGTTTAACAGACAGCAAAAAAAAGAAAATAGCCAGGCTTGGGAAAAATAAATGTTTGTTATGCGAGACAGAAATAAGTGCCCACGTCTGCAAAAGTCACGCTAAGTACAAGTCGGGGCCTATGGTCAGCAAATCATTGGTGTTTATTTAACTCTGTAGTTTCTGTTTACAAGTGTAAATATAGCATAAGTCAGTGTACATTACAAATGTTTCTAGAAGTCTTACCTAAATAAACACACACATATATTAACACCTTTACAGATGTGTGATACAAGGCAAGTGCTTTCTCTGAACATCTAGGGACAGTTTATTTTTAACTCCTCATTTTTTTTTTTATTATTCAGTATAAGATGCAAAATATAGAAGCAAGTGCATGACACCAATACTTCCAGGTGGATAAGTTGCTGTCTCTTAAGGTGTGCAGGTATTAAATTGACCCACGTATGATTTACATTACTTGCAATGAGAACATTACTGCTATAAAAAAAAGTAGCTAACTTCAAGAATAATAATTATAAGCATAATAATAGTACTATTAACAATTTATATAGAACAAGGGACCACGTAGCTGCATGCTGAGAAGTGTTGGCTGGACAAGTGGTGTTTTCAGATTACCCAAGTATGACTTGTATATGCGCTGAGAACATTACTAGTATAACAGAATAAGTTAAAATAAGATCAATTGTAATGATTATGATAATAAGCATAATTCATAATATTTTCCTTAATACAGTTAGTCACGTTGTTGCATGTTGAGAAGTGTTGCTGCATATATGTTGCTTTTAGCTGACCTATGTATGGTTTACAGAATCTGCACATTCTAACTATAACAGAGTAGGCTAAAGTAGTAATAGTAATACAAATGTTAATTTATAATAATTTATACCATACAAGGGGCCTCAATGCTGCCGGCTGATAAGTGTTGGCTGCACTTGTGGTGATTTTAGTTGACGTACGTCTTATAGTACCTGCATTGAGACTATTACTACTAATATACAATTAGCTTACATAGGATCACTTGTAATAATATCAAACATATTATTATTAATAATAATAATAATAATAATAATAATATTTCAAAATAAATTTTACAATACAAGGTTCCACGTTACTTTCTGATGGGAAGTGTTGGCTTTCAGTGGTGCTTTCAGTTGACCCAGGTTTGCACTAAGAACGTTACTACTAAACAGAATTAACTAGAATAAGATCAATAGTAAAAATAATACTAATTACTTGATACTAATTTATAAAATGTTCCACTATGCCAGGGACCACCTTTCTACCTCCTGAGAAGTGTTGGCTGCACATGTTGTGCTTTGATTTGACCCAAGTACAACTTATAGTACCTGCACTGGGAATATTTTTACTATAACAGAAATAGCTATCTTAAGATCAATTATAATAATAATATTAATATTAATAGGCAATATAATATTTCAGAATCATTTCTACAATATAGGGGCCTCATTGCTACCTGCTGGGATGTGTTGGCTGCAAATGTGGTGCTTTCAGTTGACCCAAGTATGACTTATAGTACCTGCACTGAGAACATTACAACTATAACAGATATAGTTGAATATGATTAATGGTCATAATAAAAAAAAAAATAATTTCCACCATATAAGGGGCCTTATTGTTTACAGATGAGAAGTGTTGGCTGTACGTGTGGTGCTTTCAGTTGACCTGGGTATAATTTATAGTACCTGCATCGGGAAGATTACTAATATGACAGAATTAGCTTACATAAGAGTAATTGTAATAATAGTAATAGGCATATTAATAATAATAATATTAATTCATAATCATTTCTACCATACAAGGGGCCTCATTGCTGCCTGCTGTGATGTATTGGCTGCACTCACAGTATCTGCACTGAGAACATTCCTACTATACCAGAAGGAGCTTTCAAATGATAACTCGTAATAATTATCATAATAATAATTCAGAATATTTTCTACAATAAAAGGGGTCATTGCTGCCTAATGGAAGGGTGTTGGCTGCACATGTGGCCTCCACTGCGAACATTACTAATAAATTATAAATAGCTAGGATAAAATCAATGGTAATATAATAATAATATTATGTTCTACAATATATCATTTTACATGATTTACATTATAGCAGACTGCTAAATATTTTTGAGATAAAGTGTGGGTTTCTAATATTTTGAATAATTTTATTGCATTTGAATTATGCATACAGTATTTACCTTTATTATGCCACCATGCATAACTCTTAAGTGTATTTTCGCATGTTTACCATGCTAAAACTTTTTGCTTACATGAAAAAGCCTGTGAACAGAGCTCAATAGCTAATATTCAGATTATTACATATGAATTTGAATCAAACAGCAGAGTTACATCAGAGTTACCACCCCACCTCCTTCCTACTTAATAGAATATTTAATAAGAAATGGTCAGAAAGCAAACAGCTTCTGTTATGCTGTCTTTTTAAAAAACTCTTATTATCAATGCTGCAAATGTTATGGGTGCACTAAATCAATGCTTTAAATAGATAAATTACTAAAATTATTTAAAAAATCGTGTTTAAAATGAAGGCAACATCACCATCTGCTGGCTGGAAATGTAATTATGGCATATTTATTGTTAAAATGTATTTTGGATACAATATGTAGCAATAAATACCAAGTTTTTTTTGTCAGAGCTGTTAGATTTTTCCTTTCACTTCTTTTTGTAGGGGGGTACATTTCAGCAGTGGGGACCCAAACAGCATTACAAACATAATGGAAGTTCTAATCCTTTTCTTATTCAACCTGAAAAATGTGTGTGCTATGGATATAGTAAAAACAGAAGGGGTACCTTGAAGACCTGAAAGTTACCTGAGTTTTACCACTTGTCAGGAGGACAGTAACGGAACCTCCTGAATAGATGAATAGAAGAAAAAAAACAGGACTCCAATGCCAAAACAAAAATGGATTGGCTTTCCCATTGAAAAAAAAAAAAAAAAAAAAATATATATATATATATATATATATATATATATACTTCATCTGTAAAAGATGGCGGAGTCAGTGTGATGGCTTGGGCGTTCTTTGGACAGATATAACCAAGATAAACCTTTACCAGAATGATGGCAAGGAAAAAGTATGGATAAGGCATGGAACAGCTCATGATCCAAAGCATAGCACATCATCTGTAAAACATGGCGGAGGCAGTGTGATGGCTTGGGCGTGCATGGCTGCCAGTGGCACTGGGACACTAGTGTTTATCCATGATGTAACACAGGACAGAAGCAGCCGAATGAATTCTGAGGTGTTCAGAGACATACTGTCTGCTCAAATCCAACTAAATGCAGTCACATTGATTGGGAGGCGTTTCATATTAACAGATGGACAATGACCCAAAATATACATCCAAAGCAACCCAGGAGAATATTAAAGCAAAGAAGTGGAATATTCTTGAATGGCCAAGTCAGTCACCTGATCTGAACCCAATTGAGCATGCATTTCACTTGTTGAAGACTAAACTTCGGACAGAAAGGCCCACAAACAAACAGCAACTGAAAGCCGCTGCAGTAAAGGCCTGGCAGAGCATTACAAAGGAGGAAACCCAGCATCTGGCGATGTCCATGAGTTCAAGACTACAGGCTGTCATTACCAGCAAAGGGTTTTCATCCAAGTATTAGAAATGAACATTTTATTTTCAGCTTTTTAATTTGTCCAATTTACTTTTGAGTTCCTGAAATGAAGTGATTGTGTAAAACAAGTCTTTAGTTCCTCACATTTTTATGCAATCTTTTTATCAACCCACTGGATTAAAGCTAAAAGTCTGCAATTCAACTGCATCTGAGTTGTTTCATTTAAAGTTAATTGTGGTAATGTACTAAGATTAGAAAAAAGTTGTCTCGGTCCAAATATTTATGGACCTATCTGTACACACACACTACATATATATGTTGTTATATTTGATATAATGTAATTGATATTGTTTCTGATTACATGTTGCTGACTCTCCATGTTTTCTGGACCAGAGATTGTTTGCTGCCAGAACCTACCTTTGCTTGTGACCCTGATTTTGCTTGTCTTAACCCTTGGATGCCTTGTTTGGCAGAGTGGTACCTGTGTATGTCCTTTGGCTCTGTTTCTGGACTCACCTGTGCTGGATTCTCCTGTACTGTGTATCGGTGAAACGCCTGGCAACTGACCCTCAACTGTTTGATTTCCATTGTGTCCTGCTTAGTGGGCTCCTGAGTCTCTGTCAGTCCTCCCCAGGTGCCATCCTTTGCACGCAGAAGCCCTTGGGGCATCCATGTGCTGGGGCATCCATGTGCTGGGGCAGCACAACTAGCCTCCCCAGCAGGCTCCCTCCCAGGCCGAGTGGGGGCTTGCTATTGGAAAGAGGGCGGCATTAGATTAGGAAATTGGTGCCTATTGAGCATGGGTGTTGGAGTACAGCCTTACACTAAGAACACAGGAAACATGCTTTCACTCAAGTATAAACCTAGGACACAAAATGCAGCCATCAATGCTAATGTTTAAAACCAATAGAAATGCTGATACAATATAAAAATAAAAAAATATTCAAAGGGGGAAAAATGTATTGATTATAAATTGATCCTTCGTGGGTTATTTGTTCTTAAATTATCTTTTGTGCATGGCTGTTGGCTACAAGTATATGGCACTGTTTCTCCATGTAACATAGGTAACAAACTCGTTACAACAGCATGTCTCGAAAAGCTTTGATCTGTCAAATGCCAGAGCCAGAAGAAGTGCAGCAGCTTTAGCAAATGTCACAATGTAAGACCTGAATATAAACTTAGATTCCTTTTTCTAATGGCATTTTGAGAGCAAAAAGAAATCTTGGTTTATATTTGAGTATTTAGGGTACGCAAATTCATTTTTTTAAAAATCTGCCTTGAAGTTCTTCTTTAAGTAACATTCCAAAAGAAAAAGCACGTATTACCTTACAAAGGATAACTACAACAAAGCAGAGGCTATAAAGATTTATATCCTTGACGTCCATAAAAATGACAAGGTACAGAACACCAGAAATATTTTAATGATGTTAAATACTTTGCACATTACATGCAGTTGCCTCACAGTTGGTAATTTGCCTGACCTTTAAAGAGTTATTTGTTAATGATTGTGTCACAGCAGGGTAAGTTAGTCTTAGCCAAAATATTAAATCCCCTCTAGATACGTGCAGTAATTTAAATATAAAGGTTCTTCAATAAATTGCTTGTAAAATGTTGTCCATTGTCAGGCTTGGTCCAACTATACATATAATGGGGACAGGAGCACACAAGAGATTTCTGGCACTTATTCTCTAGGCAGAAATAGGATGGCTGCTAAAGCTGGATAAGACTATACCGCTGGCAGTTACCTAACCCTATGTTCTTTGCAGCCTCTGGAGTCATTCATGACTCAATCTATCTTAAAGGCATTGTGAAATTTGAACACTACAATTTTGCTAAATTTAAATCTTATAGAAAATATAAAAAAATAAAATAAATCTAAAAGCCAAAACTTTTTTTTTTAATAGAAAAGGCAATAAATGGGTGAAGCAAAAACAACTGACAGTAGTTCTTGCCTTTCACCAGTCTTTTTTTTTTTTAAAAAAGGTTTTGCCTTTTGGCATACTTTATACTTACTTGTCCTACTGACTGTAACACTAAACTCCTCTGGTTTAAAAATGAAGTATGCCTAATCTTTTTTTTAACACTTCAGAGAATTGAGATACTGGCCTCTTCAGCTTACTACAGGACACGGGGCAGCAGTACCAATCAAAATCCAGAGATGTCAACATTCCATTAGTCATTTTATTATCTTGTATTTATTTTGTCCCAGCATTGTATGCAGCACTTTAGAAAGTTCAGAGTCATGTCACTAACTCTCCCTCAAATGGGCTCACAATCTAACGTCTCTACTGAAGTCCTTTTTAGGAGAAGCCAAATACCCTACTGGCATTATTTTCAGGGAAAACTGGAGTGCCCGACATGCTGAAAATATAATATACTGTTGTAAACTGTTGTCTTCAAAAGCAATTAAAAGGTGTTTAAATAAGTGTATCAACCTAAAATCAACCTTTATAAATAATGTTTCAATCAGTCATCAATCAGCCCTTCTCAGTCAACCAGAAACCATTTTTGTTCTGTTCTGTCTTCAGCAGAAAAAAATGGTTGCTACAGCATGCTGTTTTAAAAAATATAACCTTTTTGCTTAAAAAAGCTGTACCTAACTCTAAGCTGATGAGTTGATTGGACAGGGTACTCTTCACTTCCAGTGCCATAGTAATGTCATAATTTGCACTTAGGTTTATGTTTGGGGCCCAATATATTGCATTGGTCCTATATATTGTACAGGGCTGTGTAATATGTGTTTTTTCATGAATAAAAGTTACTAATAACAATAGTATTACTTAGCAGTACATAGGTAAATGACTATTTCAAGTACTCGGTGCCTATGAAGACCTCTAACTGCTTTATATTGCCAAGACATTTTTCCTGACATAGCATTATCTGTATTCTTTAAGATACCCAATAAAATGTCCTCTTTCTTCTAATAGTTTCCTGAAATATTACTATATAAAGTGTCTGAACTATGGTCCACAAGGATATGCTTTGGCCTGTTTATGCTGCATGACCTTTCTAAAACCAGAATACAAGTTTGGTGTTGAATTTGACTTTGAGACAGAGTGCATTTTAATAATAATATTAATAATAATATTAATAGTAAGCATATATATAGCGCCAACATAATATGCAGCGCTGTATATTAAATAGGGGTTGCAAATGAAAAATACAGTGATGCAGGAGATGCCCCTGCTCCAAAGAGCTTACAATCTAGAAGATTATCTCATTTTATATTTTCATTTCTCTTTTAGATGGTTAATTTGTATCATATGAACATATTATAAATATGTAATGCAAATTTTATGAAACATGAGAACCCAAAAACAGTGATCCTTTTGGTTTAGTTTGCTTGTTTAGATAGATTTACATGTCGTTATTCTCCATTGTCAGGAAGGAAGACGTTATAGACTATGGAAAATATTGGTCTATCACCATTTAGTCCTCTCATTACCGTTATAAATAATAAATGAGAATTTACTGTTTACCTTTTAACTAGGATTAGTGACTGGGTTCTCCTGCAGTTACAGTACACAAAGGCCTCCCTGTTCTAAAATATCTTGCTAAAATACACAAAAAGAGAGAAAATCCAAACCCTTTTTTCCAAAAAATTGTGATCAAACCGGTCCTTAACGGCAGAAGGGACAGAAGCTCCAGACAGCAGTAAACTTTGAAATGTTTAGATGTGTAGATATACTTTAAAGCGTAATCTCAACATTTTTACTTTACATAGAAGGGTAGACGACCCTTCTATGCAAGGTAAAAATGTTGGTGTTTTTAATTTTAAGTTTTTAAAGTGCAACAATCAAGACTTAATGGGAGCGCAGAGCCTCCTGGAATACCTAGGTCACACATCCCGGGAGGCTTGGCCGTGCGCAGAAGGGGCATTTTCCTCCTAGGGGAAAGAGATGCTGATCTCATGCATGCACATGGTCTTTTTTTTCGCTTTTACACCAGCCACATGATCCAATCTCGCATCTGCGCAGTGCAAGATCAGGTGACAAAGAAAGAAGACCAAAGAAGAAGACGGAAGTAAACATGGCGGCACCCAGAGCTTCCTCTGCGCCGGAATACAGAGGAATTCCAGGACGACACAGGACCGGGTTAAGGGAAGGACCAGCCCCATCGAGGGACCTACGGGATTAAAAGTGTGATTTTTTTGTTTTTAGTTTAGTTCCGCTTTAAATTATTGTTTTCCAGTCCCCATAAGATTTGCTTGAATATACATGCACAGTTAGCCTGATATGATAAAGATGCTTCCAGATCCAATGATTTACAGAAGAAATTTCAGTGACTAATAAAAAAAAAAGTAGCTATATAATAACCCTCCCCCATCATAAGGTTAGATGTTTATCCACCGCAGCCATAGAGAACAAAAGTTATATCTGCTGTATGTATCTGATTAGAGTGGTAGTGTCAATTGAGTGTCTAAAATTCACTTAGAGGAGAAAGGGTTACACAATTACCCCTTCCCTTAAATGTGCTTGAAGCCTGTCCTACTGGATTGGGATTTAGTAATTAATTTTATTTTAAACTAAGGTTTGGCTTCACCAGAAAAAAGTTAAAGTTTTGAAATCGCCAAAGCCCAGACATAAATCTAACAGAAAATCTGTTAGGTAACCTGACGAGTGGTTGTGCACAAGAGATGTGCTCGCAATCTGACAGATTTGAAGCCCTTTTGCAAGGAAGGGTGAACACATTTTGCCAAGTAAAGATGTCTATTCTGATAGACTTCTACCCTAGAAGACTTAATGGTGTACTTAAATCAAAAGGTGCTTCAACATAGTATTAGTATAAGGATTTGATCATTTATACAGCCAGCTTATTGTAAGTTTTTTATTGTTTATATTTTTTACCAACTGATTGGTTGGTTGGTTTTCAATTAAATTGTACAGGTTATAGGTCACATTAAAAGTTGGAAAAGTTTTGAAATAATTTGTGGTCTCATTTTTTTGATATGACAAAAACCTGAAATTTTAACAGGGGTGTGCATACTTTTTATCCACTGTATATCCACTGACCTATTACATTCATTTCTTAAAAAACATACAGTTAATTATTTTCTAAAGTTGCAAATGGTGCATAATGCAAATCCCAAATTTTGTATTTATTTTTTATGCAGTGTGTTTGTTAATATGGTGAATGGATCAGTATTATCTCATCTTTTATTGTTATTATTAATAATATACAGGATTTATATAGCACCAACATATTATGCAGCGCTGTACATTAAATAGGGGTTGCAAATGACAGACTAATACAGACAGTGATATAGGAGGAGAGGACCCTGCCCTGAAGAGCTTACAATCTAGTAGGTGAGGGAATTTACACACAATAGGAGGGGAATATGTAGTGCTGGGAAGTAGTGATGGTTTCAAAAGACAGAAGAAGATGGGTAGGCAGGTTTGAAAAAATAGGTTTTGTGTGCTCTTTTAAATGAGCAGCAGGTAGGAGCAAGCCGAATAGGATGAGGAAGACCATTCGAGAGAGTTGGAGCAGCTCTAGAGAAATCTTGTATCCGTGCGTGTGAGGAGGTTATGAGTGAGGAAGTCATTAGTAGGTCATTGGAGGAGCGGAGAGAGCGGCAGGGGGAGTATTTTTTAACCATGTCAGAAATGTAAGTGGGACAAGAACTGTGGAGGGATTTGAAGGCAAAGCACAGGAGCTTGAATTTGATTCTCAGGTGAAATGGAAGCCAATGGAGAGAACTACAAAGAGATGCAGCGAAAGAGGAGCGGAGGGAACGATGGATGAGTCTGACTGCAGCATTCATGATAGATTGTAGAGGAGAGAGTCGGGTTAGTGGAATACCAGAGAGAAGGATGTTACAGTAGTCCAGACGGGAGATGATAAGAGCATGTACAAGGAGTTTGGTGGTCTCAGGGGACAGGTAGGGGCGGATTTTGGAGATGTTGCGTAGGTAAAAGTGACAGGACCTGGAAATGTTCTGAATGTTCCAAATGTTCTCATCTGTATGCTATCCTACCTTTGTCCATGGTTATAGCTGTTCATGTGCTGGCTAGAACAAACAGAATAAAAGCTGTCCAGAGGGCATAATGTGGCAGCCAAAACTCTTTTATAGGCAGCCTACAACATTTTTTTTTTTTATATAGAGATGCACGCCATAAATGATGCAGAGGATTGGGAAGAACCATGGAAGCAATTAGTTCAAACAATCTTCTCACTCTTTAAATAGTTTACATAGGTTTTCTAGATTGGGAAACCTTTATCGCACATAAGGCATTAAATCCAAGCAAAAGAAAGTAATGTTAATAGCAGTCACCCTCTTCATAGTGATTCTAAAAAAATAAATAAAAAAAAAGTACAAGATGAATTCAATGTCCACATTATTTAGAAAACATGCATAGATATACACTGCTCCAATAGGTGGCAATACTCTTGCTATGTTGTACTCTCTCAATACGGTAAACCAGTAAAGGAGAGATATATTTGACCAGCTGTTATTGACTTGATTTTTAAAACTAGTCTCTAAGACTAACATCTTATTCTTATCCCCACTGCAACACAAATCTGAATACTTGTCCTCCATGATTTATCTAGGTCAGTGTTAAAAAAGGTTTAGGATGACAGCACTGTAGAAGTAAACCCAAAAGTAACTCAAAACAATAAAATCACTTACCTTCAATCCCACAGATCAGTCGCAGGGTTTTTCCTTCGGGTCTCCGTCGTCCCTGTATGTCTTCACCAGGGGCTCCCTCTGCACCCCTCTTCTCTTCTCTGCACCTCTCCTCTCTTATTCCTGGTTTTTCTTCCTACGTCACCCAATCTTGCACTGTGCAGGCGCGAGATCAGGTGATATAGATTGGGAAAAAACTTGCCGATCTCACGCATGTGCAGTGGCCCTATTGATGAAAGGGCTCCTTCTGCGCATGGCTGAGATGCTTGGGCACGCACAGAAGAAGCACCCAAGAACCTCCCGAGTTGCGTGACGTTCTGAGTTTAGGTGAGCTTTAAGTCTGCAATGACAACGACCATATCTCTAGCTTCATTTTTAAAAATCGGAAAAGCTGATTGTGCTTGTTTATGTAGAACAGTGTTCTCCCTAGCCCTTTTAGTCGGGTGCACCACCCAGCACTTTTCAGTAACCACCTACACATACACAGATATACAGGGAAACATACCAAAAATAACGTGAACTTAGGTAAAAAAGGGACATTTTTCTTACTTACCTCTCTGAAATATCCACATTCATCTTGATTTAGGAGTGCTATATGAATGTTTTTGTTTTTTTTTTTAACATTCTTTATTTTTTTATTTCAGGGGGGGGTACAGGGATGGGGAAGCAAAAATGCAATATCAAAAAAGGAAAAACCATTATACAACAATCAAAAAAGTGCAGACTTTGCAATTGCATACAAAATATAATATACAGTTACAAAATATACATAGTACAAAACATCAAATAGACTGCCGCGTAGAATATTTATAGAGCATGAATAGAAGAAATGGACAGGGAAGACAGACTATATCAGTGGGGAACCGCGAATATAGGAAGTCTCGTAGAAGTGGGTGGGGAGTGTCTCATACATGGATAAGAGGGTGGAGGTGAACAGGCAGCATAAAACTCTATTAATCTAGATTTAGATAAAATAGCTATGGTATTTATGACTTGTTGTAAATTGTGACCAATAAAACCATGTATTGGCTACTTTTCTGCTGAAAAGTACCCTGAATGGAGGAGGTGAGGTCCTCCATAAGATAGATTTCAATAACTCTGTGTAGACATATGTGAATCGTGGGTGGCTCAGGGCTCCGCCAGAAGGTGGCTTTGGATGAGATTGCAGCTATAGTCAGGTGTCTAACCACCGAAGTTTTGTACACTTTCAGGGGTAATGAGCTGTGTTGCAGGAGGAAAAAGGCCAGATCGTCTGGTATAAATTGGTCCGACATCTATTGAACTATAGATCTGATTGTTACCCAAAAATTTCTCAGGAGGGGACAGTCCCAGAAAATATGAGAGAGCCCTTCTCTGCCTGACACCTCCAGCAGCAATCTGACACATTAGGAAGGATGCGGTGTAGCCTCTCTGGGGTACGATACCACCGTGAAACAACCTTATAGCAGGCTTCTTGAAATCTGCTGCTTATGGACGCTTTGCGAGTCCAGTACAAAATATGTTCCTTTTGTTCTGCGAAAAGTGTGAGACCTAGGTCTGCTTCCCAGGAACGGAGAAACGTGGGTGTGTATTCAGGGGGTAAGGCCTGTAAATGCCCATATGCAATAGACAAGGCGTGTTGAATACCTCTCCTATACATAGTTGCTTGAAGGGAGTTAAAGGTCTGCAATAGGTCGAGGCTGGGCGGAGAGTTTGCAGGAATTGCGAGAGTTGCCAGGATCTCCAAAACCCAAGCAAAAGTCGATTGTACTATCGCCTAGCTCCTCTCGCCCTATCCATCTACCCGAGTAAATAAAGTGCTTTGCTCTGCGGTTACCTGTGGATAGTAAATCTCGGAACTTCCCGTCCTCCAACCCGGGGTAAAAGGACGGATTTCCCAAAGTGACAGAGAGGGCGAGAGGCCCAACTGATGAAAGTTCCTTACTGCAAGTTCCCATATTTAGCCGACTGTAGGGTGGGATTTTTTTTTCAGGGAAAGCCGCCAGAGGCAGCCATGGTAGGAGGTGCAGAGTTGTTGGGCAAAAAACTTGTTCAAGTGACACTCATTGTTTGTAACCCGAATTTCGACACCAGTCCAAACGGGCATCAAGTGTACCACTAAATAATAGTGGAACATGTTTTGGACCCCCAAGCCCCCCTCCGATTTAGATAGCATGAGCAGAGTTCCTGCAAAGTCTAGGGGCTTTGCTGTGCTATATACAGCGGAAAATTCTTGAAGTGAGGGTTCTAAAGAATAATCCTTAGACTTTAATCGGGAGGGTTTGGAAAATGTATGGAAACCGGGGGAGAATGTTCATTTTTTTCATTTTTACTAATACGTCCCAACCAGGAAAATGTAATTTTATCCCACCTTTTTAGGTCTCCATTCAGTGTGGAAAGCAGAGATAGTTTTGAGCGCACACCTCAGAAAGCACTTTGGGTATTATCATACCAAGATATGTGATCGAGTGAGATACCCAATGGAAGGCAAAGTGTTTGAGATGGGCACCGATAGCAGAAGGCAATGATATATCTAACGCTGCTGACTTGGTATACTTAATCCTAATATTGGACAGGAAGCTGTATAGAAATGCTATATGAATGTTTGTTTTTCTAGTTAAGTATATATAGGAAAATAAAAATGTATACAAAGAAAAAAAGAAAAATAAACAACATAATTACCATTTAGATCTTCTTAAGGGAATGACAATGTTAGAAACACTGCTTGTGGATCAGGACAAAAAAAAAAAAGTTAATTAAGCATTTTAAACACAGAAATACAGTGGTACCTCGGTATAAGTCTGCTTTGGAATAAGTCTAACTTGGTATAAGTTTGGACACGAAAAATCTTGCTTGGTATACAACCTTTGTGCTGGAACTCGTATGGGTCAAAATGAGTCCTAACACCACGCGCATAAATTTTCATTTATTTCATCTGATTGCTTTTGTATTTATGTATTTTGTTATTAAGCAGTGTTTAAATTATTTTATACAGCCCCACCAATGTATAATATGTCAATAACTATAGGATATGTTTTCATTGGAACAGATTATTCATTTTCCTTTTATTTCTTATGAGAACAATTTGTTTGGGATAAGTCCAAGGATCTGGAACGGATTAAGGACCCATACCAAATACCATTGTACCTCTTTATAAAGCTATATGTGTTTTAACAATCCTACATCAAAATAGAGCAAAAGTTGCTGTTTTCTAGTTCGAGAAATAAGGATAAACATGCACATAAATTTCAATAACATATTAAAAATTGCATAATTTCACTGCAAAGTTTCATATAAAATTGATAAAATCTATGAATTATTTTTAATGTGTAATATCAGAACAACCCTAAGACACATAAGCCATGCACTATGTGTGGTCAGTACAAGCATTAAAAAGAGATTACAGAAGCAAAGTACCAACCATGATCCTGCCTTGATCACTGCAGCCAAATGCTTCTGACACTACTTAGCAGGGCATGGTGTCATAGCTGGAGGCTGTAAACAAGGAAGTGGCTGCAATGAACCCTGGGATTTGTAGTCAGCACATGTAGGAACACACTCTCAATGATCATGTGCTTACAGTCCCTGTACTATTTCCTGCACAGAGGACATCAGACAGAAACAAGTGAGTAGGAATGTAGATTTTAATAAATCCTACATATATGCTATAGTGCATGCAGAATTGGCTGATATTATTTTTTATGTGTTTCAATTCATATAAGGATGTAAAAAAAGGTTACCATTACATTACAGAGCTATGTCTTACTTTAGTGTACTTTTTAGTGCTAAAAGAGACACTATAATGCAGCACAGCACATGAGCAATTGGCAAAGCACAGTTCATTGCTGCATTTTTTATTCCAATATGCCCAATACTCAATTGTGTATCTGATATTTTCACCCAACATGTCCCGAATGTCAGGGCACTTCTACAGATTTATACTGTGTTTCCCCCGGACCTTTCTGCCTAACTAAGCTTAGAATTTAATTCCTATGTTAGCTTCATGTTGAATTTATACGGGGTTAGGGAACTACGCCCTCTACTGTATGGGTAGGTTTGGACCTACAGCAGCATCAAGTGACCCCACATGGCTTCTGGCGGCTGGTCATTCACACCGTGGAGCTGGTTCTTAAAAAACAGCGTCTGCAAATTTGACAGCGGACGTCAATGACCAGTACTGCATACCCATTAATTCTCTGAGAAATGGATAACCACACAGCAACCTCGCTCCAGTCCAAACATGCTACAGTGTCCAGTCCTGGTGAAGAGCCACTGCTTTCTAAAAGAACGGGAAGAAGGTAACCAGTTCCCCCATACCTGGAAGTACTAGGTGTTTCCAAGGACTCCAAATGCAAGGGTGTGTAGGGAAGATTGAATATCAGTTGGTGAGTAATCAGGAGAACCTATGACTTCGCCCCGAATGGGTAAAGTGACAGGTTCTCTTTAATGTGATGTGAAAAAGAATATAATGGTACAAGCATTGTTTACATGACCAGCTGAAAGCTATTTTGTGAGTAGCAGAATGTCCCTGTAAGTTATTTAATGATTACATGTAGTGCTGCCAGCAAAATGCAAATGGAGATGGAAATATGGGGTAGGTAATTTTTTTAATCATTGTATTAAAGTGATTTTGTGGCTGATGATCATCCTTACCAAAAACCTAATTTTCACTGGCTCTAAATAAACTGCAAGCTTCCTAATGAGAAAAATTAAAGTTTTGTTTTGCTTCAATTTTGAAAACACCTACTGCAATGTTTGCACATATACCTTAGATCAGGCATGGGCAAACTACGGCCCCTGGGCCATATACGGCCCGTTAGGCTTTTTTATCTGGCCCGGTAAACTCTCTCTCTATTTCAGCCGCTCCACTGAAGTAGATCCACGGCTCTGGCCTGTGCCCCCCCGAGCGGAGTCAGGTGAAGGACCCCACTGGGGGCACCGGCCAGAGCTGCAGACCATGTTCCCTGTACAAATACCGGGCTTGGGGAAGTGGGCAGAACAACCCGCCCACTCTCCCATCACAGGATCTGTGATAGGAGAGTGCGCAGGATTATGCCATCATGTTCAGTGACACCCATATCGGCCCTTCATCCATCTGATCCTGGCCCGGCCCCTCTGACAAATTTTCTAACCCATTGTGGCCCATGAGTGAAAAAGTTTGCCCACCCTTGACAAGGGGCAACATGGTATTCTGTGGTGACATTAAAGCACAGCTAAAGCAACTGTAGGGACTGCTCATTTGCTTTTAAAAACTTAAAAAGTGCATTTCAGAGGCTTTTAAAAAAATACACCTGTGTTAGGAGTTTGAAGGCTAAAAGCTTACATGGAGACGCACATAGTATTTGTGGTAGCATTTTGCAGTGCATTGTCACCGCCACGTGACTTGGCATGTCATTCAAAATGCAACACACTAATGCTTATTACAGGTGCCACCATGAGGTGTGGCACCTGACCTTACAGCACATCACTTTGGGGTTAAACCTAAATGATGACCCAAAATGATTCTACTTCTGCCATGCATTGGGTTGGTCAATAGGCTTTACCTATGTATGTTTATGGGTGAAGGGCATTAAGGCCTTGTATTTCTTATTTAGGTTTTTTTATTTTTTTTTTTGGCCTAAGGTAATTCCAGGTAATCTTTATGGATACAATCATAATCTATTTATTACCTAATAGCGCATGTCCATAGAGATCCAGAACACCGCATCCTTGATATGCATACTACCTGGCAGCTCTGCCAGAATTCTCAAGCTGTGTGCACTTCTTTGTATCTCATTCTTCATTCTCTATTTCCCAAGCTCAAAAATAAGGCAGGAGAACCCATGTACTGCAAGAAAGGAATAGCTTGTTTACCAGAGAGTGGCTGAAAACAGCCAAATAGAGCATCTGGCAAATAAAAGCCTTGTGGAGAACACGGTTTTATTAACAATAATGTTAGATAGCTCATTACAACATTAATTGTATAAAATGATCGCTCAGTGTCATAGCAAGCAATGTATAATTATTTGTGAATAACCAATAATTATTGTATGGTTACTATTGAACTAATATATTTGTTCTATACAATAGTCTTCATGAGACCTTTAATATTAACAATTTATTTCTTATTTTTTTACTTTAATTTGCAGATGGGCTGTAGTGACAGATAAACATGCAGCAATGTGGTGTTTAAGAAGGTGTATGAAGACATTTGCTTCAAGGTGTTCAGGGTAAGATGTGACTTGTAGAATCTCAAAGCAGGTTCAGCTGTCCTGGACATAAAAAAATCCAACTTAAAGGATAGTATTCAAGTTTAGTAATGCAAATAGTCTTTGCTGGTCTGCCTCGTGAGTTCAATATAATACAAACAGGCCTCACATACAGATTGTTGATTTTTTTTTTTCTCTGGCTGAGAATGTACAAATTTCTATCATGCGGTAAGGCTGGCATTCTCTGTCTATACCAGACATAGGCAAACTACGGCCCGCGGGCCGTATACGGCCCAATAAGGGTGTTTCTCCAGCCCTTTGGGTGGTCTGCGGCTCTGGAACATGTCCCCCCTTTGTATCCTGGCTCGTGGAGGTGGGCGATGGGAGATCTGGAATGGGAGTCACGTCCCACTCTCCCATCAGCCCAGCCACTCAAATTTTATAACAGATTGTGGCCCCTGACTGAAAAAGTTTCCCTCCCCTGGTCTATACCAAAGTATTTGCACTCACTGTCCCAGTGTATAATGGCCTCACAGATTTGCATGCTGACAGGCAAGGTATTATGCTCTATAGGAACCATATACACATGTGCATGATTTAGGAAAAAGCCATCTGTGTTTCAAGTTGTCATAGAAAACCTAATAGGCGGCCACATAGGTGGCTTATATAATTTATGGGAGCCACTGGTATACCCATTGTTGTCAAGAGGTCTACAACTGCACTACAAACTGTGTCTGACCAGGGTAATAATATGCCATTAATTACATTTAAAGACTGTTTTTAGTTTATTTATTCTATAGTGAGTACCAGTGGAACATTTTTTTTTGTAATTTAAATTAGAAAATAGAATTTACACACTCCATAGACATGAAGGAGATGTTTGGTACACCAGGTATTAGTATGATATCTACGGTTACAACAAAAACGACCACCCAGAGGTGAACATAGGGAGGTGCAAAGTGTATTACCGAACAAAGGCTCCAGACCCCAAGAGCTTTGTGAGCCTCCCAATGAGAAGGGCACCTCCCAGAGTTACATTAGAGTGACAGAGTTGAATAATTAAGTGGAGAGGTCAGCAGAAAAGGAAACATACTGCAAGAGTGTCAGAGTGTCTCCCTAATCCCAGAGACAGAACTGAGGCAAGATAAATGTCAAGGTAATGTGCAAAACTACATCTAGCAGCTGATCACTAGAAAGACACTTTTTAAAAATATTTTCAGAAAAGATGAAGGTTTAACAGTTGAGCAAAACATTTCTAACTCAGGGTGCAGATTAGGATTCACATATCACCTTCAGTATGAAAGTATCGTCCTGGAACTCATACAAGAAGGCCAAAACCACTTCCAATACTGGGACATAATGGTTGTAATGGTTAGGTTTACCATAGCTTGTGTGATGAGAAATTTTGGTGGTCCGCGGCTCTGGCCAATGCGGCCCCGAGCTGGGTTAGGAGAAGGACCCCACTGAGAGGGCGCACCGGCCAGAGCCACGGACCATGTCCCCCGTGCCGTGCAGGCTCGGGGAAGTGGGTGGGTTGTGTCTCTGGCATTATGACGTCACTCTGGGGGAAGTTTCTTCCCCTTTGCGTGACACCCAGCTCCCCGCAAATACACGGCCTGGAGCTGGTAAATTTTGTGGTCCGTGGGTCCAAAAAGGCTGGGGACCACTGATCTAGGAGACCTTTAAAAAACAAGAATCTGCCATCTTCATTACTACACTTGTCCCTCTGCTGCCATGTAACTGAGTTGGATAATAAAATACTCAAGCATTTGGATGGGAGTCTGCTGGTGTGGTAGACCATCTGATATCTTCTATTTAAAAAAAAAAATCTTGTCTTTGTCAATGTGTCTCCTGAAGAAGCATCACTTGGACCCGTTTTTTGTCAAAGTCCACTAGAAGTGTAATATGCTTTTCTGCTATAATGAGACCTTTAGGACTGAGAAGACTTTAAGAGAAAGTTTGTTATATAACACAGAGGTTTTTTGGCAGTATAGTTAGATTTACTAGTTGGTATGCTTGTACATTCTAAAAATTGTAGCAAAGATTTAAAACTATACAGAGTTCACCTGTCACATCAATGACCTAATGGTACATGTCCCATATGGTGGGGAATGTAGAGAAACAAAAAGTCCTAATATTACATTTATATTGTCTCGGTACCCGACGCATTTCGCCTTTTGACTTCTCTCCTCACTCCTTTGCCAGTGCTGTCATCTTGACATCTGTGACATAATCAGAAATTAGGCCTCAAAGGTGAAAGCAGCGAATGATCAAAAAGTCTCGTCAATGTGTGGCCAATGGGGTAGAGTTGAGCTGATGCTTGTCGCATTCTCCATATCTCTTCACAGCTGAGGTAATAAGTCTGCTTCTGAAAACAAAAAAAACAAACAAACATCCAAAACAAATAGTTGTGAGAGAAGCTTCTGATAGAAGCAGCCATGATCACCTCAGCTACAGGTTGAAAGCCTTCTTAGATCCCTCCCTGCTGAAGCATGGGTGAAGGACAGGCCCTGTCTCCACATGGACAGGGACATCAGCACCAGTGCCATCTTGTCACAGCTTGTACTTGGCAAAGTCAACACCAAAGGGAAACATATACCACCTAATCATTGGTGTTCTGCTAGTAATAAGGTGCGTAAACTTTCTCTTAGGTCTCTGGTCTGATGATGAGTATGCAGATGCCTGGCAGATGAGTTTAATGAGGAAGGAGTGGGAGCTTATCAAAAACGCATGCTCAATTTGCCATGTCCAGGCCAGGTCGCCCCCCATAATAATTGTTATTTTTTTCCTTAGTACTCCTTTGATGTCTTTTCATGCATCAAACATAAATGCTAGGATTGGTAACCATGTCACAGGCTGCCTTTAAACAGGGCTGTATATAGCTAAACGCCTTTGGATTTGGGTATACAACAATCTGAGGACAGTACTGCAGGTTCCCATGTGATGAAACCCACGGGAGGCCCTTTTACATAGGCCTATCCCTACCCTCCTTAGGCACCCTCGTAAATTGGCCTCCTATGTTTTCTTGTCTGCAAGACTGACGATAGCTGCGGCTTGGAAGAAACCGTCAATAAATTTAGCTGCAGTATTATTCATGGTCACGGATACCCAAGCTTCTTGGTCACCATGGCTAGACCATCATAGCTCGCTTGACCTTGATTCTAGGTTATTACACCTATGATTGCTTGACTAGCTGGATAAGCTCATAACAAACGATAACCATTTGACTTTGGGACTCTACCCACACTTATCTTGGCTTTCACTTGTCTGTGTCCTATGCCCATCCCTTTGTCTTTTCTTTCTTCCTGTTCTACATTTTGTTACAAAATTGGTTGGTTTATTCGCTTAATATTGATGGTGCATCCATCTACTCATATACCCTGCCTATGTTTGTTCCTTGTAATTGTAACTACGTATTATTTTTTTGTTTACACTGGATCTTGTGTCTCCATTAAATGTTTGTATTGTTTAAAATATGAAATACCGTATTTTTCGGACCATTAGACGCTCCGGACTATAAGACGCACCAGGTTTTCCGCACAGGAAAACAAGAAATAAAAAATTCATTTGATTTCCCCTGAGATCCAGCGTGCGGCACTTGTGCCCGCCCATGCAGGCGGCGCCGATCGGCATTCATCAAATTAATCGGCGCCGCCTTCATGGGCGGGCACAAGTGCCGCACGCTGGAACACAGGGGAACACAGAGGAGGAACACAGACA
>NC_092860.1:52365569-52404266 GCF_032062135.1 Pyxicephalus adspersus
GGCACTTGTGCCCGCCCATGAAGGCGGCGCCGATCGGCATTCATCAAACCAATCGGCGCCGCCTTCGTGGGCGGGCACAAGTGCCGCATGCTGGGACACAGGAACACAGAGGAGGACACTGGTAGCGGGGACCGGCGGGGATACAGGTAAGTAAAAAAATATGCATTCGGACCATAAGACGCACCCTGATTTTCCCCCCACTTTAGGGGGAAAAAAAGTGCGTCTTATGGTCCGAAAAATACGGTACTTTAATAAAAATGTATTGAAAATAGAAACAGGGCTGTGCAATGGATCTGTAAACAACTGCTAATCTGCTCCCTTTACATTACTTTTGACTTCTTTGTATGTCTGCAGTTGTAGAGGAGTTACAATTAATGTACTGGGAGCAGGCCATCCAACAAAAGAGAGAGTTAATCTGTATCTGCCATTATCCTACTCACCAGAGCCTCTCTTCTTCTTCTTGTGTGAAAACAGAGACAAATTCAGATCATATCTCAGAAATGTGCTGTCAGGACTTCCATAGCAACTTTTGTTGATTCACACTGCTCTTCTGTAATAGTGGCAGTGTTCTATAACAAGAACAATATGAGTGAGCACTACCAGAGCTAAGATTATGGAACTTTGTTCTTTATTCCTGGTTGCCTTTCCCAGCGATCCAATAATGTTATTATACTTGTTACTAACAGGAAAAAAGGCTATAGACTAAGTGAAAATGATATTCTTTAAAGGAATTGAGTCTGAGCAGCTTTTTAAATGGTAGGTTAGGTAATTGTATTCTGGTTTATTTACTTTCACGCTCTTTGCAAAACTATATTGTAGTTTTTGTTTTTGTTTTTGGATTGCTGTGTTGATTGCTGATAGGGTTGGGACTATGTTTAAAGAAAAAAGAAGAGAGAACCTTGAGAGATACTCCTATACATTGTAGTAATTGAAGTTACTGTATTGTATGAGAAAAACATAAAATATTTAATTATCTTTTAAATAATAAAAATGATTTAATATTTTTTATTTAAAAATGTGGTAACAATGGTGTTTCACAAGATTGTCACTGAAAGTTAGTTTTAGTTTTGGCAACAAATCATTTGCAGTGATTTTTTTCATTATTTATTCATTTTTGATAATTTGTTAACAGAAGTTGGATAAATTATAATGCTGCTTACTATTGCTTACAGGATACCTTTAAATGTCTTCTGCATGTTTTAATTTTAGAATTAAAAGTCTATTAGCATAAGTGTAGATGATAATTTTTTTTTTTAATTTTAGTTAACAAAATGTTATATAACGATTTAAATAGTAATGCAGTTTTAAAAGTGATTCTAAATTTGCAGTTTTCACTAAAAGAATACCTGATGATCATGCTATGCATTCAGACACATTCCATTAGGGCAGAGGCAGGCAAACTCAGGCCTTTAGGCCGGATACAGCCTAGCCAGTATTCCAGTCCGGCCTAGAAATGTATTCTTGGTCCGGCCTAATTGAATTGTTGCGTTATCCCAAGTTCCCGCAATATCATCGAGTTCCCGCACAGTAACCCCAATTACTATGCCTAAAGAGCAGAAGCAACGCGCAGCTACCAGTCTCTGGAAGGTTGACCTCGAACGTTGTGTCTTCAACCTTGAATGGACCGACTAATTATTCTTCGTCCAATGCGGCAACAAAGCTCTGTGTTTAGTGTGCAACGACACCAACAGCACTTTCAAGCGGTCGAATCTCAAGGGGCATTTTGATGCCAAGCACACGTACAGAGACTACACCGCGGATGAGCGGAAGACTGAGGCTGCTCACTTGCAGTCACGGTAGGAAAAAACCTTTCCTTGGACACCTTGTTTCTTCAGAAATGGCCTAGTAATCTACCAGGTTTGCCATCCCCTGTTATAGATTAATGATGATCTGTCCGTGTTTCCCAATTGCTCTTCGGCATTGTTTTCCAGCCACACTTCCTATTGTGGCTATAAGCAGGCATGTCAAAGCTTTGTGTGCAGGTACGTTCCATAGTTGTTGCCATCAAGAAGCCCAGTGCTCAACCCAGAAATTTGTTTTAATCCGGGTGGGAAGAAATTGTAAGTGGGTGGCAGCTCCTGTATTGTGACCAAACTCTTTAGTAACCACCCAAAACCAGCCGGGTGGGTGCTGAAAAGTGCCAGGTGGTGCACCCAGCTAAAAGGGCATGGGGAGACCTTGAAGCCCATCTTGTGACATGCTATGCAGAAGTGTGTATTGATAATGTCAGCAAGAAATCACAGCACTGAACAGCACTGAGATGCAAGAAAGAATGAAAGTTGATTTATACACAGACTGCGGTACCATTTATGATCACTATTTAAGAGACTGAAATAACCAATCATCAAAGTCACTATTGCTTTTGTAAAATGTAGGTAATGAGTAAATATAACTTAAATTGTAAGCCTTAAAAAGCCCTCTCTGTGCCTATCTTTCCAGTTTCTTTATACTTTTTGCTAAATTTTTCTTGCATGCTAGTTATTTATTTTCTTTAAAGCCCAACAATGCAGTAATGTGCAAAAAAGTATATTGATTTTACTAACTGTAAAAACGTGTTTCACATTTTATTTTTCAACTTGTTATCCCACTGAAACTGATGTATAACTGTTGTACTACTGTTTTTACTATTTATATACAATCTTTGTTTTAGTAAAAACATTTATTAAGGATACACCAACGACATGGTATTATGGGTTATCCAACAGTAGCTGTTTACTTTTACACTATCTATCTGTAATTGCATCTCCTAGACTAAACAAATCAGGCAGAGTGTGTGGGGTGTGGATATGTGTTACACCTGTGACTCATAAGGTTGTGTGTATAAGTTGGAGCTTGCACTGCTTGAGCTCTGCAAGTATAGAAGTGGAGAAGTGGAGGAGAATGTAAAATGAAGCATAAAACTCCACCTTGTAGCTGGAAGTGTAAGGGTAAAATATGCAAAAAATACAAATATTTATTAATGAACCTGACTGATGGTGTAGTGTGATAGATTTGACCATAATAAAGAAAATATGTTAACCTTCTTATAATGGAGTACACATTCAGCCTCAATATAGTTAGTTCAGGCATTTTCTGTAAAGATACACTACAGATTGTTAGAATGTAATGTGTGCCTAGGAGCAGGGGGAAATATAGGTTTCTGGCACTAATCCTTTTAATGTTTTATAGTAGGATGAAGAGTTGGGATTAAGGAAATGATGATTCAGTGGAAGGTTAAGGAAATATCTCTTTCAAGGCTTAAGGACATAGATAAGCATTTGAATGTGTAAATTCTCCCAGTGCTAGATTAAACCTTTTTTGAGCTTAAGCTGCCCAGGGAATTGGAGTGATTTAACCCGTTTCTTCCAGACAGACTTTGGAAAACTTCTTGCTACCATGATTATCTGACATCTGGAGCAGCAGAATGGTTAATATGATCTTCAGAGGCTAATAAGAGCTACTGAAGTATGTCAGGTCTGATTGACTTCCTTGAAAAATTATAAGGTCATATTACAGCAGACGAATTGCTGCAATGAAATTGAACTCAACAAGGAATTTGGTGGAAAAAAAAAAAAATGATGCGTGACTTCGATATGTATTCTGAGCTAGGCTCTCTTTTGTTAAAAGAAATTACATTTACTAGCCACTTTATTAGGTACATGTGTTCAACTGCTTGTTAACACTAATTTCTAATCAGACAATAACATGGCAGCAACTCAATACATTTAGATACGTAGATATTGTAAACATGATCTGATGCAGTTCAATCCGAGCATCAGAAAAGGGAAGAAAGGAGATTTAAATGATTTGGAACATGGCATTGATTTTGGTGCCAGGCAGGCTGGTCTGTGTGTTTCAGAAATTGATGATATGTTGTGATTTTCACACACGACTATCTCTAGGATTTACAGAGAATCATCTAATAAAGGAAAAATATCCAGTAAGCCAATGATCTCAGGGCAAAACTCCCTTTTTGATGCTAGAGGTCAGAGGAGAATGGCCACACTAGGTTGCGCTGATGGAAAAGCAATTGTAATTCTCCAAATGCACAGCACATTGAACCTTGAATTAGATACATAACAACAGCAGGAGAACCCACTGGGTGCCATTGGTCCTGCTAAGAACGAGCATCTGAGGCTAATATTAACACAGGCTCACCAAATTGAACAAGAGAAGTCTGGAAGAACATTATCTGGTCTGATGAGTCTCTGATGAGATTTGAACAGCAAAATTCAGATCATATGGTCAGAATTTGGTACCAACAGCAAAAAAAATAATGGATCCTATCCTGCTATGTGTCATGGTTCCAGCTGCTAATGGTAGTGTTGACCTGTTAATGGTAGTGTTGCCCCCTTAGTACCAATTGAATTTTGTTTATATGCCACGGACTACATTAGTATTGTTGTGACCATGTCCAGCTCTTTAAATCCTAGTATGCCCATCTTCTACTTCCACACTGAAGGCATGTAGAGCATTACTGTGTGGCTCTCTGTGTGCTTTAACTGTAGTTAATCTAGAGAGCTAGGGTTGACGAAGCACTTGAAGCCAGTTAAAGCTAGGTTTAAGACACACAGACACATTAGCAGCACTTTGCACCTGATTTATTAAAGAGTCTGGAGTCCTTGGGTGCAACACCAAACACAGGCACAGGTGTCAGTGGGTGTCACAAAATAATACCCATTGTCTTTGATGGCAGTAAACCATTGCATTGCAGCACTCTCCATGAGTTCAGTCTCTATTAGTCAGTGACAGTTTTTTGCAAATAAATGCAGCACAGGTTTTCAATGCAATTTCAATGGTTTGAGCACCCATTTTTGTAATGCTGTCTCTGTGCCAAAGCTTGAACTATAATTTAACAGGAGATAATTTTGTCTGATAGAGGAAGCAAAGTTGCAGTGTGGGGTGCTGGAACACAAAGTCAAAGTCACACTGCCAAATTTAGCTGATGCAGCAAGCAGTAATACCAAGAGAATTCCCCAGTAGGCCAATTAAGGATGGTCAGTATTTGAATTTAGAATACATATGTTTATTTTACTATAGTTAGAGGCCTCATGTACTGTATGTTTTCCATGTGTATTTGGTGTCAGCATAGGTGTGTCTTTACTACCACATGGATCTCATACAAGGCATTTATAGGTACTAATAGAACATTTGTTGTGTTCTAAATCTCCTTTACAGCATAACAAAGCATCATTGGATCATTGGGCCTGATTTATTAAAGCTCTCCAAAGCAGGAGAGGATACACTTTCATCAGTGAAGCTATCAAGCAAACCTGGAATGGATCTGGTCAAGTTTTGAAAACATTTGCTAATAAATAACAAATTACGAAATAGTAATTTAAGAAATCCATTCCAGGTTTGCTGGATCACACAGCTCCGTTGCGCCATTTAATAGTAAAACAATGGCAATCATTAGTAACCCAACATGTTGGATCTGTAAGTTATCCAGGAACAATACTAGTTTGTTAATAAATTATAACTGCATGGAATGTTTTAACTCTTAGGCCCTGATTTATTTAAGTTCTCCAAGGCTGGAGAGAATACACTTTCATCAGTGAAGCTGGGTTATACAGAAAACCTGGAATAGATTTCCTAAAAGTCATTAGCTATTTGTTAGCAAATGTTTTCAGTTCTGGACTAGATCCATTCCAGGTTTGCTGGATTACCCAGCTTCACTGGTAAAAGTGTATTCTCTCCTGCCTTGGAGAACTTTAATAAAGCAGGGCCTTAGAATAAATAGTTAATATATTTGCCAATTATATTCATTTTAAATCAATTTATCTTATGAGCTTTATATGTGTTACCTTGTGATAGACACATATGTAGCAAATGGATGTTAATGATTTTTGTTGTTAATTATTAAACATGTGTTTTAAATAATTAATAATAATAGCGTAGGCTCTTTCATGTTGTACACATTAAAAATGTATTTAAAACACTACGCAGGAGACAACAGTGGTACAAAAACATAGTAAATATGTTAACAATGGTTTGTATGCATTTTTATACAAGCCTAATGCAATTTATTTGCAATGTACACACATATAAATCAATAAATTGGCAACTGTATGTAATTCTGCTGGTTACAATTTTATCTTTTTAAGCAGAAAACTTTTTGAGTAATTAATAGCACGTGCGCTGAATCCTTCAAACTGTATTAATTCTAGTGAAGGTATGCTAATTATTAGGATATGGCAGAATTTTATGAATTTATTAACATTTTAATAACTGTGCAGAAATGTATGCGTTTATTATGTATTTGTAGCACCCCAATATTTTCCAGTTATGTACAAGTAATATAATTGTATTATAAACAAATTGTTTTAAGGAGAAGTTATCAAAATGTAACAGTACATATCTTCTAGGATAGCTGTATGTACATCCACTTTTGGTGCCAATGCTGGTTGTTTGTTCTTCTTTGTGGCACTTGTTTTTATTATAAGTATTTTAAGTAATATGTTAGTACATCTTGTGTTTTACAGACCACTGAAAAGATGGAGACATCATGACACAAGAGATACAATATTTGCCCTTTCGTCTGGCCATGGAAAATGTGGTGTAGCAGTGATTCGAACCAGTGGCCCTGCTAGTCAGGAGGCGTTGCATCTTTTGACTAAATTGTCAGCATTGCCTCCTCCACGACAAGTCACCCTAGCATCTATTATGTGTCCGAAATCTGGGGAGCTGTTAGACAGGGGACTGGTGGTCTGGTTTTCAGGTGAGCAAATGCCTCATTTATTTTGCAGATGTTACTACTGTAGCTAATCCATGCTTAGGATATTCAATGCAGTGTCTATTAAAGGTTGGGAGTAAAAAGGTTCTGTGAATTAAAAAAAAAAAAAACGCAAACCATCTGCTACCTGTGTTTGAACTGGCTTTTTATCATGAAGTCATTGCATTGGATTATATAAGTTGATTCTCATTACTAATTTCACATTTTTCATTTCTGTTATTTATATATATCTCCTTTTTTTAGGTCCTCGTAGTTTTACAGGAGAAGACTGCTGTGAATACCATGTACACGGTGGACCAGCTGTGGTCGGTGGCGTACTACAAGCTCTGGGTAGGATATCCATGAAAATTCACATTTCTCATAAGTAGTGGAAATAATTTATTTGATGTTTATTTTCCAGTCATTTTAAATAATGTGTTCAAGAAAAAGATAATTTGCATTGATTTATACAATCCCAAGGCATAGGGTAAATTTACTAGACCAACTGACTGCTGAGAAATACAGACACTTAACAAAGGATGCAAAAAGCTAAATTTACCCAGTAAAAATACATTATACCTAAAATCCCATTTATTTAGCTACCATTAGTGTTATACTAAAGGTCAACAAATACGTCATATCCTTCTATGCTTCATGTGTCCGCTCTGACCTGCTGGATCAAGTGTGCCCTCTTCCTTCCCATTTTTTGACCAATACTTCCTGCATTCTAAATAATCAAGAGATAAGAATTTCAATTCCTTTGTTTCACACTAACTTAGGCATTATTTTACCACTGGCATGCAGACAAAAAGAATGACTAACCTAATGCACAACTACTTTTGTTATTAATGATAATATAAGGTAATAATTAATAATATTATACTACATTTATAATAATGATGATAAACAAGGTTTAAACATATTGATACATATTGGTACTGTTCCCCCACAGTTTGATTTTGGGTTGAATGTTGGCCATCATCATATTACCTACTTTGTGTTAACCTTACCTACTTTCTATGGCTGTTTCCATCTAGCTGCCAGATTTCCTGAAATACAACTTAGATGGGTGTCTGAGGGCCTGTAGGCTTCCAGGGGTGTGAAATCCAAATTTTCTATATTAATAGTAAATTTTGCTTGTCAGTAAGTTATTGTACAGATTCTCCGTCATTTCAGCCCCTGTGTTGTTACTTTCAGGCCTCTATGATGTGGGAACTCCTGTACTCCTGGACAGACATTGCTTCTGCCACTCGGCCTCTATCACTTCAAATATTTGCTTTTAGAAACCACAACTTGTTCTGTTCACACCCAGCAACTGTATTTAGAAGTTACAATAGAAAATAAAAATTAACAGTGTTATTGCTGCAGTGTGTTTACTTTCGCAATTAGGTTCAGATCAAACAATTTCCTGGGTCAACCATACTAATTTACTAAAATTGTTTTCTTTTGAACCTCATGAACCCCAATCAACCCTAATGAGCTTATTCTACATCTTATTCTTTCAGTTCTTGAATTCTATTGTTTTTACCACTATTATTTACATGTTTTCTTTTTTTCATTCCTATTTTTACCTTTTATTCTACAAAAGCATACATTTAAAAGTCTATTTGTTAACAGTATTTGCCATTTTTTTATCAGAAATGAAATTTCAATTTTTATTTAAACCTGACAAATGATGAAATAAAATGTAAAGGTATTACCCACACATTTTAAATAAATACTGGAAAATTATGTCTGCGTCATTGGTGCTATAGACAGCAAAGAAAATAAATAATTTTTGCTAGGCAGTATTACCAAAAGAAAACCCTAATTGTCCCTGTGCCCCTTCCCTCCAAAAAATGTAAATAAAAATTGCTCTTGTCTGCCTTCTCACTTGGCATCTGAACATACCAACTACAAGGCAGCTCTGAAAAATCTCAAACTTTTCTCATTTTGGGACAGTTATACATTTTCTAGTTGTAATATTTCAGGATTTATCAATATATGGCGACTTGGATTTGGGGGGCCCAAAGCTATTAACCTGCCCAGGAGATTTTTTGGTCTTATTACAGCTGTGTGTGTGACTGCATGAAGTTTCAATCAAACTAAAGCTATTTTGTTCATATATCTCCCAAATCTGCACAGAAATACATTTATTATTTATCACAACACTAAAATATTCACCCTTTTACAATACTGTGGGAAAGTAATACCAATTTGTTAGTTTTTTGCTGCACCCCAACATTTTTGTTTTGCCTTCTTGAATTTTCCTTATACAAATGAAAACATTCTGTAAAGAGATTTTTAATGATAAAGTTTGGCAATAGTACTTACTGAACTTGAATCCTTAAACCCTGGTAGGATATCTGTAGATGTGCTTATTTTACCATCTATAATACAGATTAGGAACATCGCTCACTAAAGTGGCCAATGACTTCATCAGAGCTAAGTCTCAAGGCAACTTTTCCCTGCTCCTTCTCCTTGATCTTTCCTCTGCTTTTGACACTGTTGATCTCCCCCTTCTAATACAAATCATGCACTCCATTGGTATCTGTGACACTGCTCTCTCTTGGTTTGCTTCCTATCTGTCTGACCGCTCCTTTCAGGTTTCTTTTAATCATAATTCGTACATTCCCACTCTCCTCCCTGTTGGTGTTCCCCAAGGGTCAGTCCTTGGACCGGTTCTCTTTTCTCTGTACACCTCCTCTCTCGGTAGTCTCATATCCTCCTTTGGCTTACACTACCATCTGCTGATGACACTCAAATCTATCTGTCCACCCCTGACCTGTCTCCTTCAGTCCTGGATAAGGTCTCATGCTGCCTGTCAGCCATCTCATCATGGATGTCGGACAGATTCCTGAAACTCAACCTGGATAAAACAGAACTCATCATCATCTCCCCCTCAAATTCCAAATCTCCACCTGACATATTTCTAACTGTTAACAACACTGTTATTCGGCCCTCCCCTCAGGCACGTTGTCTTGGAGTCACCTTTGACTCTGCCCTCTCATTTACCCCCCATATTCAGAACATTTCCAGGTCCTGTCACTTTCACCTACGCAACATTTCCAAAATCTGCCCTACCTGTCCCCTTAGACCACCAGCCTCTTTGTACACCCTCTTATCATCTCTCATCTGGACTACTGTAACCTCCCCCTCTCTGGTATTCCACTAACCTGACTCTCTCCTCTACAATCTATTATGAACGCTGCAGCAAGACTTCTCCTCTTCTGCTGCATCTCTTTGTAGTTCTCTTCATTGACTTCCATTTCACCTTAGAATCAAATTCAAGCTCCTGTGCTGTGCCTTTAAATCCTTCCAGAGTTCTTGTCCCACTTACCCTTCTGGCCTGGTAGAAATATTCTCCTCTTGCCGGTCTCTTTGCTGCTCCAATGGCCTACTACTGATTTCCTTACTCATAACCTCATCACACGCACGGCTCCAAGACTTTTCTACAGCTACCCAACTCTCTGGAATGGTCTTCCTTGTCCTATTCGGCTTGCTCCTACTTTCTGCTCATTTAAAAGAGTGCTCAAAACCCATTTTTTGCCTACCCATCTGTTTTTTAAACCATCACTGTCTCCCACCACTGCATATCTCCCTTCTATTGTGTATTACTTCCCTACATACTAGATTGTAAGTTCTCCGAGGCAGGGTCCTCTACTCCTCCTGTGTCACTGTCTGTATATGTCTGTCATTTGCAACTCTTATTTAATGTACAGCGCTTCAGAATTTGTTGACGCTATAAAAAAACTGTTTAATATTATTATTAATAATTTTATCAGTAACATTTACATGAAAATCCTTTTAACATGGCTTTTGTATTTCTACTTTCTTTCTGTTCCATAATTTGATCAATTTAACAATGGTTGAAATAGATAAAAATGTAATGATAAGGACTATTTGTTATGGCTAAACTGTTATGATGGTACTGTGTTATTACTATGTAGATTGTTTTCCATACTCTTCATATACAGTTAGGTCCATAAATATTTGGACGGAAACAACTTTTCTCTAACTTTGGTTCTGTACATTACCATGCAATCTTTTTGTTCAACTCACTGAATTAAAGCTGAAAGTCTGCAGTTCAACTGCATCTGAGTTGTTTCATTTAAAATTAATTGTGGTAATGTACACAAAATAAAAAAAAAAGTTGTCTCTGTCCAAATATTTATGGACATTGCTGTATGTGCTAATGTATTTATTGCCAATGTACAAACTGGAAACTTTTAATTTGCTTTGCAGAAGTAGAAAAAGGCTTGAAAAATGTGCTAGCAGAATTGTGTTTATTGTAAACTGTAAAATTGCCTGGGCTTGGCAGCAAAATATATACACCCTGTGGTTCTCTTGATGAAAATTGTATATTGTTACCAATGAGCTGGTTCTGCTCCATCTACCTTTTTTACTGATGAAATGAAAACGGCAAATACATCAATGTAGCTAAAGTATCGAAAATCAAATTCTATTTTTTTTTCTCTCCTAGGACATTTAAAAACACTTCGCCCTGCCGAGCCTGGAGAATTTACAAAGAGGGCTTTTCAAAATGGGAAGCTGGATCTAACTGAAGTAGAAGGTCTTGGGGATCTAATCCATGCTGAGACTGAAGTTCAAAGGAGACAAGCATTACGCCAGATGTCTGGAGAGCTTGGACAGCTATATCAGAGATGGAGCCAACGATTAATCCGGGTTAGAAATAGCTTTATGTACCTGTGTCTTCTGTGATTGTATTGCATTCTCTGCTAAAATGGAACTATTATGTATTTTCAGTGAGTACAAATTTTTGTATAGTTTTATATACATAGCTATTTCCAGTTTTCCAATGTTTTATGATGTAATTAATTAATAGGACCTCTATCCTACTATTCAGAAAATAACTTGTCTGTTTTTACTCTATTTCCCCTATTTCTAATTAGGCATTGGCTCATGTTGAAGCGTTTATAGATTTTAGTGAAGATGACAACATTGAAGAGGGTGTTCTGTTCACAGGTATCCACAAAAACTCTATTATGTTATTGTAGCGTATTGTGCATGGATGGATGCCGATGCCTGTGTGTCACTGGCACGATGTTTAGCATAACACATAATGATAATGCATAACAAGCATAATTCTTAAAGGTCTCAGCAGTCTTTAAAGTTGATGTGCTGCTATTTAGTGTTCATATACAGTTAGGTCCATAAATATTTGGACAGAGACAACTTTTTTTCTAATTTTGGTTCTGTACATTACCACAATTAATTTAAATGAAACAACTCAGATGCAGTTGAACTGCAGACTTTCACTTTAATTCAGTGAAGACCCTTTCTTGGCAATGACAGCCTGTAGTCTTGAACTCATGGACATCACCACATGCTGGGTTTCCTCCTTTTTATTGCTCTGCCAGGCCTTTACTGCAGCGGCTTTCAGTTGCTGTTTGTTTGTGGGCCTTTCTGTCCAAAGTTTAGCCTTCAACAAGTGAAATGCATGCTCAATTGGGTTCAGATCAGGTGACTGACTTGGCCATTCAAGAATATTCCACTTCTTTGCTTTAACAAACTCCTGGGTTGCTTTGGCTGTATGTTTTGGGTCATTGTCCATCTGTATTATGAAACGTCTCCCAATCAATGTGACTGCATTTAGCTGGATTTGAGCAGACAGTATGTCTCTGAACACCTCAGAATTCATTCAGCTGCTTCTGTCCTGTGTCACATCATGGATAAACACTAGTGTCCCAGTGCCATGGCAGCCATGAACACCTAAGCCATCACACTGCCTCCGCCATGTTTTACAGATGATGTAGTATACTTTGGATCCACGCCTTCTCCATACTTTTTTCCTGCCATCATTCTGGTAAAGGTTGATCTTGGTTTCATCTGTCCAAAGAATGTTTTTCCAGAACTGTGCTGGCTTATTTAGATGTTTTTAGCAAAGTCCAATCTAGCCTTTCTATTCTTGAGGCTTATGAGTGGCTTGCACCTTGCAGTGCTCCCTCTGTATTTACTTTATGCAGTCTTCTCTTCATGTTAGACTTGGATATCGATACGCCTACCTCCTGGAGAATGTTGTTCACTTGGTTGGCTGTTGTGAAGGGGTTTCTCTTTACCATGGAAATGATTCTGCGATCATCCACCACTGTTGTCTTCCGTGGACGTCCAGGTCTTTTGGCGTTGCCACCAGTGCTTTGTTTCTTTCTCATGATGTACCAAATTGTAGATTTTTCGCCACTCCTAATATTGTAGCAATTTCTCGGATGGGTATTTTCTGTTTTTGCAGCTTTAGGGATGGCTTGTTTCAACTGCATGGAGAGCTCCTTTGACCACATACATGCAAATCCCCCCCCCCCCCCCCAACACACACCACACCCCACACACACACACAAATCAACTCCAGGCCTTATATCTGCTTAATTGATAATGACATACCGAAGGAATTGCCCACACCAGCCCATGAAATACCCTTTAGGTCAATTGTCCAATTACTTTTGAGCGCCTGAATTGAAGTGATTGTGTTAAAAAAAAGCTTTAGTTCCTCACATTTTTATGCAATCTTTTTGTTCAACCCATTGAATTAAAGCTGAAAGTCTGCAGTTCATTTGCATCTGAATTTTTTCATTTAAAATTATTTGTGGTAATGTACGGAACCAAAATTAGAAAAAACTTGTCTCTGTCCAAATATTTATAAATCTAACTGTAGTTCATTTATAATGTACTATCATATTATGGTGTGATGTTGTTCCTTAAAGCAGTTCAAATTAGATACTAGTAATTTTTGAACAAACAAAAAGGAGTAGGATCTGTTTGATAATGCTATTAATGGAACTCATTTGAATTGTAAGTTGATGAAGAAGTGGAAAAGCTTCAGAAAGAGCTGGAGGAACATCTTAAGGACAACCGAAGAGGCGAGAGATTGAGAGATGGGGTGCAGGTAGTCCTAGCAGGATCTACCAATGCAGGAAAGAGTAGTCTACTTAATGTATTAAGTAAGTACCCTTGTATGTTTATTTATGTAATGTTTGGATAAAAAATTGTATTTTTTAAATAGCAGACCACTATGATAAGCAAATCTTTAACACTGTTTCATGGTGTCGAGGCTTCCATTCTCTGCTTTCAGCGTGTTTCTGTTGTACAGTGAGTCAATCCATGATACTTATCAGTAAAAAGGATTTGAAAAAGGTAAAACAATAGTGTCATACTCTGACATTACCTGGCAGCATTTCCCTGTACCAGCAGGCTTTAAAAATTGCTTTAGTATGTGCGGGTAAGTCAAATGTCCTCTAATGACAGAGTCGTTTTATTAAGTTAAACCATTTGGGTCTTTGTCCTCATGAAAAGATGCTTTTAGGTGCTGGGGGGAATATGTCTCCTAATAATTGTAGTGAGTCCCAACCATAAAAACAAATACCAATATTACACAACAACCTGATATTGTTTAAGTTTACTGGAGATTTTTTGTATTAATTTTACTATTTTTTCTTTCCTAATTAATAATAATGTATATTTTTAATAAAAGGTAATATTTGCTCTTGTCTTGACTATAGAGATTGGTCAAAAGTCCAGTGTAATTTTGACAAAACGGCAGAGACACAGCTTGTTTTTCAATCTGTATATTGTTGACGCAGCACAGAGCTCCCAGGTTAATGAGCTTAATTGGAGTAGGTTCCATTTGTGTGCACATTTTTGTGTTTGAAAACTGTTGACCTAGCTACATCAGTAATTGCCACGTTCAGTCCAGGCATGTATAATGTAATGATTTCTTTGCTACTTTTATTAAAACATCTAAATGCAAAAAGACCAACAAGAACAAGTAGTTCTGGTCCTGGCAAAACAATTGTCATATGAAGAGGGGTTTTAAACTATCTAATCAATGATACTCATATTACATACTTTGGTTTATGACAGTAACACATTTAAAACAATTTTTTTTTTAATTTACTGTATATAGAGGAGTTACAAATAGAATAGATTTATATTCAATTTTACAGAATAAGTGGAAGAAAACAGATCTTATACAAGGATTGGAAAGTTAATACATTATACAATCACATATGTTATATGAAAGACATTTTATCCCTGAATAATTATCTTTAAATATACTTTAAGAATATGCATATTGTGGAATGAAAAAATTAACAATATTTGTCTTAGCTTTAAGAGGATATTGTTAGGGGTTATTAAAATGCATGGGAGATAAATATGGATAAATGTGGATTAGATTGGGGTGAGAGGGAAGGTAGGATGAGGGGGAAATTGAAAAAAAACGGGATCACAAGAGGATGACAGGAGAGTATAAGATAACTAGTTTTAAGGAATACAACTCAGGGTCTTGAGACGGGGATTGGCAGGTGTTGATCCAAGGTGACCAAATGGAATAAAATTTGTCCATGGTATCTTCTAATTGGGCTGTATATTTTTCTTGTGTAAGAATCCAGAAAACATGTTAAAACAATTTTTTAAATTAGTAAAACTTTTTATATTTTGAGAATGAGGTGCTGGTAAACATCCTACTCCTTTAACTCCTGATCAGTGTATAGCAGGTTAGTAACTTTCCTGATTTTCCCTGACTGTCCCTCATACTTCTGGAAACACTGATTTTGTTCTCCCCATTTGAGTCTTATCAAAGGATATATCTTGAATATATGAAAGAAGTAGAACTATTAAAATCTTGTAAACACAGGGTAAATTTAGATGTTTCTCTCCAGCTGGCCAGTGTAAACTGTACCAGATTTAGTACTGTATATGTTTTAGCTAGAGTATGTATTGAGAATAGAAGTGAAAGTTCATGTGAATCTCAACTCTGCTTATTTCACATTGAGTTTGTTGCTTACCAACCTTCTCTTTATCAAAGATGACTAGTATAGTTATGTATCATGAGGGAATGCTAGTCTTGCCTTGTTGTTATATAGTAGTATGACCAAAACAAGTTGAAAAGAAGTATACTTTAGAGACAAAAACTGGAAGGGCTGCAAACAAGTATAGAAATGTACATATAATAGGCATCTAAATAAATGCCTTGCTGTAGAGCCGTAACACAATATAATTTACTTATAAGAGGTCTGAAGATATAGGTATGTAGAGTGGAAAGTTAGGTAATCTTTTTTTCCACATGAATGAATGCAAATTTGTGAAGAAAAAAATTGGGCGGAATATGAGGAGGATATTACAAAAATAGTGATCTTGTATAAGTAAACTAAATAAACTTTTAGGCTTTAGATTTCTGGGTTCCGTTAAAGAATAGTGCTGGTGGGTAGTTCAAAAGAACTTGGAAAAAGTGTCAGAGGCAATGTGCATCATTTTTAGTCCTGTTAGAGAAATGTAGTCTAGGTCACAGACCACTTCTTATTTTATTATTATGCTCTGACCAAATAAGTCCATAATAAAAAAATGTCAATATAGGTTGCAGCACGAATCTGGAAAACATTTCAAGGCCATGGCCTAAACATGAATCAGAATGTTTTTTTCCTGCAAATACCACTCGCATTATTCATGTGGTGTGGCAACAATGGTGTGGCATTGAAACTCTAGTACAGTTCTTATAGAGGATCACAAGATGGCACTAGTAGCTTGTTCTTAGCTGCTGGAATTCCATCTAATGCAAGCTGTATGCAGTTTACTTAATGTAAACCTGTCATGGTATTATTTTATCATCATATTATTACCATTTATTTATAAACCACCAACATATTTATAACATATATAACAGCTCTGTAATAGTAGATATTCAGTAGATAAGTGCAAATGACACAGGACGAGGAGAAAACCTTGCCCAAAAAAACTTACAATGATTCTTTCAGCAGTAATGCTGAAATGAAGTTAGTTTAAACCAAAAAATAAAACATAAAAGGTTTTAGCACCAAATAAGCATTGCTACTGTTTATTGATTTTTGTTCTACTAATAGATAATCGGGATGTGTAACATCCCACATAAGAATGTGCTGGGTATCCCGGCATCTCCCTGGGCTGGAGGGACTGAATCAACTCCCATGCACATACAGTATTCCTGGCCCAGCCAATAAAGGTTGCTAAAGGTCAGGACACATGGAAGAGAAGAGGAAGAAAATGCCAGTGTCCGTAATGGAACGTGGATAGATAAGGGTATTTTATTGCAGAGGGGACATCACCTGTCCCTTCTGCAATAAAGGATTTGCCTTGTTACAATTTTTTTTTAAATTTCTAGCTAAAGTTTCACTTCAAGCTGGTATACTTCAGACAAATCGTACCCATGATAATAAGCAAAATTATGTTTCTTGGATGAAGGTCTTATTGTCACCAATATGATTGTATATTTTACAAAATGTCTTTTTTCCTTTTCCAAAATTAAAAGCATTGCACTCACAGAACATTAAATTAATTGGTTTCATTTCATCCGTAATTCATAACCAGAAATATAGTAGTAATGTATGAATTAGAAGAAACATAGTTACATAGTAGTTACATAGTAGGTTAGGTTGAAAAAAAGTTCAAGTTCAACCACTAGAGAAATAATCATATCACAGATAAAAAACCGTATAAGACATAGTTGGTCCAGAGGAAGGCCAAACCAACCTTGGTACAACTTGCTTCAACAGGGGAAAAAAATTCCTTCCGGATTCCATGAGACAATCGGATGTTCCCTGGATCAACAGTCACTGTTATCTTTACTTTAAATCCTTAACACCCAGTTATTTTCTGTACTTCTAGAAAAGCATCTAGCTTTTTCCTAAAGCAATCTATAGTAGTTTCTGAAACTACTTCATGAGGGAGCCGATTCCACATTTTCACAGACCTTACAGTGAAGAATCCCTTCCTTATCCAGGGCTTAAACTTCTTTTCCTCCAGACGCAAAGAGTGCCCTCTTGTTCTTTGTAATGATTTTGAGTTGAATATTTGGGAAGAGAGTTCCCTGTATGGACCATTTATATATTTATAGGGTGACCAAATCCTCTCTTTAAAGTCACTTCTCAAGAGAGAATAGATTCAGCCCTTTGTTTTAACCTTAGGTTTGGAACACAGGCTACCAAGTAGGTATGAACCCGAGATAAAGCATCGGTATTCCCCATCTGTACACCAGGACGATGCTTGACAGTAAAACTAAATTCTTGAAGGGCTAAGAACCATCTATTAACCCTCCTGTTAGTTTACTTGTTTTGGGCCATCCACTTTAATGGGGCATGATCGGTTATTAGCAGAAACTGTCTGCCCAGCAGATAGTACCTCAAGGAATCAAGTGCCCATTTCAAAGCCAAACATCCTTTTTTAAACTCATGGGCCTTTCACTTCTGACTGAGGTAAACAATGGGGTGTTCTTCCCCATTTTGAACCTGTGATAGCACTGCTCCTAGTCCGACAAAAACTCCTTAGAAAAAAATCTCCTCAGGAGAAGATAGCACTAGCTCGCTACATAAAGCCTTCTTTAATGCCCCAAATGCAGCTTCTGCTTCTGGAGACCATTTAACCATTACCAATTCCTTCCCTTTTGTCAAATTTGTCAGGGGATTTGTCAGGGGAACGGCCTGGGATGCAAAGTGAGGAATAAAGCGCCTATAATAGCCGGTGATCCCCAAGAAAGCACAAACGTGCTTTTTATTAATTGGGCGTGGCCAATTCTGGATGGCATCTACTTTCTTTTCCTGAGGCTTTAATGTTTCCCTTCCAATGGTGTACCCCAGATATTTGGCTTCTTCCAGCCCAATAGCGTGCTTTTTAGGGTTTGCAACAAACCCAGCTTTCGCAATTAGCACTGCCTGAACCTTTACTAAATGCGAGGTCCAATCTCCACAATGAATAATTATGTCATCCAGGTAGGCCGCAGCATATTTTTGATGGGGTCTGAGTACCTTATCCATCACCTGCTGGAACGTAGCTGGAGCATTCTGTAGTCCGAAGGGCATATTTCAATACTAGTATGCTCCGTCAGGGGTCACAAAAGCAGTTTTCTCCTTAGCTGACTAGAATTGGGGGATCTGCCAATATCCTTTGGTGAGATCTAAGGTAGTCATGTATCTAGCATTCCCCAACCGATTAATCAACTTGTCTATCCGGGATATAGGATAGGTGTCAAATTTTGTGATCTGATTCAGCTTACAGTAATATTTTCCCAATCTCCAGCCCTCTGGTTTGGGAACTAACACATAACCCCGAATTCAAGCATTTTTTTAACTTTTTGACATATTACCTCTCGTCTAGCTTCAGGAATTCGATAGGGTTTCAGTCTTACCCTTTCACCTAGAGGGGTGATAATATCATGTGTAGCCATGGATGGAGAACATATCCCTATTTTTGTAGCACAAAATCTCTCGATTCCTGTTGTTGACTCTTTGACTAGGTGTCTGGTATCAAGACTTCTGGGATTACAGAGTCAGACCGAGCAGGTAGCTCTGTCATCCTTACAGTTAATGCTTCCCTTTCTTTCCATGGTTTCAACAAATTTACATGATAAATTTGCTCTGGTTTCTGCCTACCAGGTTGGCTAATCCATTTGGCTAAGAATTTACTTTCCACCGTGGGAACTAGTACCAAAACTCTATCGCCAGGGCCAAAAGTTATAAATTCTCTGCTGCACCAACTGCGCTTGGGCCGGAAGCTCTTTAACCATGGTCAATACCTGCGCAATTCGGTCCTGCATTTGCGCCACATGCTCGATGACACTTCCATGAGGGTAACTTTCACTTTCCCATGTTTCCTTAGCAATATCTAACAGTCCCCTGGGGTGCCTCCCATAAACTAGTTCAAAGGGAGAGAATCTGGTTGAGGATTGGGGTATCGCCCAGATAGCAAACATCAAATAGGGGAGTAGACAGTACCAATTTTCCCTGCCTTTATCTACTACCTTCCGCAGCATCTGTTTTAAAGTGTTTTTTACACGTTCTACTAAACTGTCTGTTTGAGGGTGATACACCGTTGTGCGTAGCTGCGTCACCTCTAAGAGTTTACAAAGCTCTTTAGTCATCGGGACATAAACGGTTTCGTTGATCAGTAAGTACCTCTTTGGCCACTCCTACTTGGCTGAAAACTTGGAACAGTTCCCGGGCTATGGTTTTAGCAGAGGTATTTAGGAGAGGAATTGCCTCAGGATACCGAGTAGCATAGTCCATTATGACTAGGATATAGTGATGGCCCCTAGCTGGTTTTAGCAATGGGCCAACTATATCCATGGCAATCGTCTCAAAAGGGACCTCAATGATGGGGGGGAACCGAAGGGCTACAAAAATGTGGCATTGGGGCAGACACCTGACATACAGGACAGGAAGCACAGTACATCTCCACCTCCTTGGTGACCCCTGGCCATTAAAACCTCTGGACTGTTTGCTCTCTGGTTTTCTTAGCCCCCAGATGTCCCCCTAGGAGGTGCCCATGGGTCAGATCTAACACCAATTTTCGGTACGGCTTGGGTACCACTAGCTGTTCAATGGTTTCCCCCCCACTTTGTGACACCCGATAGAGAAGGTCCCTTTCAATATTAAAGTATGGGAATGCAACCCTCTCGTCTGGGTGCACTAGGTTCCCATCAATTTTTACGGCATTCTCCCGGGCTTTAAACAGTGTGGGGTCTTTCAATTGCTCTGTAACAAAGTTCTCTCTATGTACCTGTAAGTCAGGGAGTTCCAGGGTTTAATGGCTTTCCCCCGAAGTTGCCGATTCTTCCCTAGGATTAACTGTTTCCCCTGCTAGCACAGACAAAGGAAACCCTGGAGTGTCCTTACAATCATCAGAGGACTCCTCAGTAGCCTCATGCTCTAAGGATCCCAGCATTGCATGGGGTGGGTGATCCCAGAGTTCCTGGAAATTGGGAAAATCCCTCCCAATGATAGCATCATACTTTAAGCGGGAAACCAACCCCTCCTGATGACACAGTTTTTCTAGGGTGGTTTCAAAAGGCACTGACCTCACAGGATACTCCCTAGTTTCCCCGTGTACACATGTTGTCCCCATTGTTTTAAGACAGGAGGTCTCTGTAACCACTAGCTCAGCTTTCACCAGCGTTAGCACACTACCTGAGTCTAACAGCCCCACAATCGGTTTGGTATTAATATACATTTTACACCAATATTTTTCATCGCCTCGCATAGCAGGGCATGCAATGGTGACAAAAAGAGACTGTTGTCTGCCACTCAGAAAGTGCATTGGTTCATCCACCACAGGGCACAAAGAACATGTTTGGCTCCCTCCTTGGGGGCTAGCGTTCTCAGTCTCTTCCGCCATACATTGACTGGAGTTTGTATATTACCCTTAGCTCCCCTTTTTTCGATTTGTCCACCCTCATGCCTTAGTTCACTCTTACCCACAACTGGGGATGGTCTGGTCTTGGGGTGGAAAGTCGGTGAGTACTGAAGGGAGGTGTTAAGTTCTCGGCAGCTAAGTACCTTTCCACCAGGTCCACCAGCTTATCAGCTGTCGACGGGTCTCCATGGCTCACCCAGTTTTGTATGGAAACGGAGGGATCTTAGGAACCGGTACTTGACTACCCGTTCTACAACTTACGGTCCTGACAACAGCTCCGGTTGTAGCTACTTCCTTGTTAGATGTATCAGGTCATACATTTGGGATCTTGGAGGTTTTCCTGCTCAATAGGACCAGTTATACACCCGTAGGGCCCGGACAGCCAGGGTGACACCCAGCCGTGCCAGTATTTCTGCCTTAAGGGGGACATAGCAGCTTGCTTCCGACGGCTCAAGGTCATAATAGGCTTTTTGGGACTCTCCAGAAAATAGCAGGGCCACTTATCCTGCCCACTGTTCCCTAGGCCAACTTTCCCTCTCAGCAGTTCTTTCAAATATGGTCAAAAACACCTCAGGATCATTGTCCGCAGTCATTTATTTCAACAACTGGCTTACCTGAAAAAACCAGCACCACTCTCGGCGTCAGCCTGCTCTCGTAAAGATATCTGCTGTTTTAGTGCATCTAATTGTTGTTGGTAGCTCTGTGCTTGTATTTCCAACAATTACTTTTGGCGGGCCTCCGCTTTTTCCAGACCTAGCAGCAATTGTTGGTTAGTACACTGTTGGTTGGCATTTGCCAAAAGCTGTTTTAGTATCTCCTCCATGCCTGCCGGCCTTCCACATACCCGCTTTTAAAGCTGCCGGCATCCTCCACCATATGTGAGATCGCCCTTAGCAACAGGGGGTGTTTTAAATAGGAAAGAGAGCCAGCAGGTTAAAAGTAAAACTGACTAAACAGAAAAATACTTTGCGTATAACCTGTATCTGGGGCAAATGTACCTGTCATCCTGGGCGAAACCCTGTGATTTATTTGACTAGCTGTTACACTATATATATATATTTGAACATTTTTTTTTTAGTTGTCACTGGTAACGATCAGGTCTAACCTTGGAATTCATTCCACAAATTTTATTTATATGTTTTGCAGTATGGCATTTCTGGAGAAATTCAAAAGCACTTTCCTTTAAACTTGGTTGCTAGTTTCCTTCCCTTAAAAAAACTTTTCTATTGTGTAAATATGTATGCTGCAGTTTAGGATGTGACCCTTTTAGAACTATTGCAAATGACTAATGGGTTCAAGAACCCCTTTTTTGCAGGTAAGGAAGGCAAAAGCTGAAAAACAATGGGTCAGTTAAATGCAAGTTACAAGACAGTAGAAAGGAGGCTGATTAATAGACAGAAAATCCTGTTTGTGACTAGACTATGAAATTCATTTTTATGGCACTGTATTGTACAGTACTTTGAGTATTTTGTAAAACTTTGTTGTAAAATGCTCATATGTTTTACTTAACGGGTATTTCTATAATATTATCCTATATGCCCTGGTAAGCATACTTAGCTGCACAAGATCCTTTTGATATGCAATAAAGTTTTTTTGTGTGAATTTTGTTCTTAATTTCCTTTTTTTGCATCCCCTGTATAGCAAATATGTATTTTGCCTTATGATTGGTAGTACAGTTTCTCGACCCCCCCCCCCCCCCTGCCAGTACTACACATGTATATATTATGTATATACTATAATATGTTTATATTTTTTTCTGTATGTATTACAGGTCAAAAGCCAACTGCTATTGTTTCTTCCATCCCTGGCACCACTCGAGATGTATTGGAGACCCCACTGAACATTGGGGGGTATCCCATTGTTATAAGTGATACTGCAGGATTGAGGGATTCTGAAGATCCAGTCGAAAGAGAGGGGGTCAGACGTGCCAAGGCAAGGTAAATTCATTTATTGTGTCCCCCCATGTAGGACTAACAGTTTATTTCACAAAATAATGTATTCACATATGGGAATGTCATAGTAAAAGACTAGAAGAATCTCTGTTGCAATATAAAGAAAAATATTAGCTTTGTTTTAGCATAGCTTTAGAATAAAATTTAGACGTGCCAATACAAGTTAGTGATAGACTACATCAATATATATTTATATATACAATATATATATATATATATATATATATATATATATATATATATTATATATATATCTCTTGAGCTCCCCTGAGGAATCCAATATAGCGAAATGCGTTGGGAATTAAGGGACTTAAGAACTTCACCCATTAGGGTAAACAAGATCCGGTCTGTCCATAGGACCTACCAGGATCCATCTTCCCCTTTTTCTCTCTCTCATTACAATAGTAGTATCTGTCTAGATTTAAAAGAAATGAAATAAACCCCAATGTAAATATACAATATGTTCCAATGCTCCATAATTCAGTTTTTTGTCACAGAAGTTTCAGTCTCCTGAGGATACAATTAAGTCACATGACAGGGAATTTGTAGTAAGCAGCACATGCACATTGCAGTGAAGCAGAATGTCTCTTTGTACATAAGCAGTAAAAAGGGAAACAGGAATATCAGGTAATTGGTGCAGGCCAAGGGTATCAGTTCTATGGCTAAGGCTATGTACACATGTTAGATAATTCTCGGCCAAACGAAGAGTCGGGTTTGTCTCCGGTCGAGAATCTAACACAAGCGGGCGCCCGACACCGCTTCATGGATCCGTCAAGACCAACCGAGGGAGAACAATCATTGTACAAATCTATAAAGAAGAGCACTGGGGGAAGCTGCTTTATTTTTTCCCCTTCTCCATGAAACAGAACAGTGATGTGTGTACAGCATTCGTTCAATCATTTGTCACTCTTTTGTCGCTGGAAACAAATTTGTGACAAAAATTGCACCTGTGTATGCAGTCTCAAGAAGTAAATCATTCTGTCACAGGCTAAATAAAAATCTTTTATAAGTAGACTTCTATCTCAATCTGTATGGCTCGAGAAGAAATAAAAAGAACAAATAAAAAGAATTGAGTTTAGCCCCTCCATATTATGCATCATCCTATTTTCAAGCATGGAAGTCAGAACTGGTTGCTGTCTTCACCTCTGCACTACAATTATTACACTGACCCATGTCTCCTCCATCAGCAGCAGAATCCAAGAAGTGGAGTATAAGATTGTCATATCATATAGATTGTGATATGACTCACACCGAGAAATTACACAATCCATTCCTGCACATTGATGATGTTTGCTGGAGATATGGGGTAAATGTTAGCATGATTCTTCTCAACTTCTTGCCATGCCAAGGTAGCCAACTTTTTTCCTGTTTCCTCTTAAAGTATATGGTAACTCAGGGATTAGGTATTTAAATAAAGCAGCAGTGGTTTGTATCTACTGTCCTAGAAGAAGCCTGAAATACCTTTTGTGTAGCAGTGTATCTATCAAGATCATTGAGTATAATGTATATAGAAGATTTTACCTCCAGCATTCATGGTACTGTGGATAAATTCTGTGTTACTTTTATTGGAAAACATTTTTCGGAATCTGTGGTATAAGTGTTACCTGAACCTTTTTTGCATTCCATAACTGCCCTTTTGACATGTTTAGGAGCCAAGGAAACTTTCATCTCTCCTGCCCCCTTTTCTGTTTCCTTTTTACTTTGTTTTGTATATAATTATTTTAATTGTATTAATTTATTGACTATTTTTTGCTATGCCTGTACTCTTTAACAATTTAGTTTGACCCGAGTGGTTCAACTGTATTCTTTTGATTTCAAAACTAAAACATTAAAAAAAAAAAGAAGCAGACAATGTAAATAATAAGGGTTAAAAAAATTAAATAAACCAAAAATACCAAGAAATATGTAGGTAAATAGGAGTTTAATTAAGGCTAATTATGGTAACCTACAAGTAACTAAGTAGTTAAATAGGAACAAAATTGATGTATTACAATGTAGTGAAATCAACAAGTGGTTAAATATTTTTGTATTCCTAAAGTGACCTGTATGCCAATGCAAAATCAGAAACTGACAAACAATTTTGAAGACAATATGTCATGCAGTAAAGCAGTATTTCCCTTAAATGCATTCAAACTATATTTTGTAAAAGGTAATAATCTTCCTTGTTTATATTTTATTTTACACTTTAATAAATTATTGGCTTAGTGTAGAATGTTTCTCAAAAGCTAAATTGTAAATATATAAAATGTATATCTTGGCAAAATCCTTTAAATAAAGTAAATTAAGTAAATTTCCTGAGAATTTTAGGGGAATCTCACTACAACAAACAACGAACTGTGCTTCACCTTGTTTTGTCTGCCAAAAAGTCAACAGCTTTAAAAAATGTTCCTGATTTGTGTCTGGTAGAGGAAGAGGTCCTGGACAGCTTGAGGCAGCTGCATCCTTTGTGACAAAATTTTTCAATTCATTTTATTAATGTATACCCATATGAGATTGGATGTGCACTTAGATCATATCACAGAAGGGTCGCTGGTCATTCTAGGAGACTGTTGCACTGTACACGTATAACTCCCTGTAGTGCATGTGCACACAATGGTATAGCCTATTCTTGAAACCTGTATAAACAAATAGCCTTAAGCTGAGTACACACGTGCAATAACTATCATTGGAAACGAACCACTAACGACCGTTCGGCCAATAATCGTTAACAAAAAAAGTGCACAGTGATGCCGATAAACGAGGATTGTCGCTAGAAACAAACGACTGTCCTGGCGGATCTGATTTGGCGACGATCATTCGCCATCTATTGTGTGTACGGTCGTTCAAACGATCGTATCTAGTGTGTGTACACTATTGGTGGATTATATTTGAACGATCATATCGTTACAGCATGTACAGAATTATGCACAATATGATTGTTTAAAATAATCGTGCATAATCGTTAGTTGTTCGTTTTCTAACGACAATAATTACACGTGTGTACATAGTTTTAGATTTGATACTATAGTGCAGGATGGTATCTATGACCACTGCAGATATCCCAGATAAAGCATACAGACTCTTATTATTCTTTTCATCTCTGGTCAGCAACAGTATTAGATTTTTTTTCCCAATGCTGTCTTTAGCATTTTGTGTGTTGACATATACAGTTGCATTAAGTTACATATCCTGGCAGAATTTATGAAATATGGGCCACTGTCTGGAAAATATAACTGATCAAACTGAATCTAACTGAAATGTTCCTTTTATTCAGTGAGTGTGCTCAGACAAAGCATTGTATTAGTACATAATTGTGTGTGTTCTTTTTAAACCATAATAATAACTAAAATGTCTTGAGGGTTAGTCATTTTGCTAATAATTTAATTTTAATCTATGACACTAGTTATTATTTTGAGCAGGTAAAGTGAATTGTGGGGCATTGTATGATTTATATATAATTAAGTATTTTTAAAAATGTTGTAGTGTAAAAAAGATAAGACTTAGAAAATTGATACAAAATGTTCTTCTTTTTGTTTCTAAGGGTTACTGAGGCAGACATTCTTGTAGCTGTAATAGATGTGAGCAATATTCCACTCATCCTGGACTCTTTATTGGCCCACCTGCATGAAATGTACATCAACTTGCAGGGGGATGGACCAAGGAGTGTCATTATAGTACTCAACAAAATGGATCTGCTAAGCCAAGAAAATTTGTCTTCTACTCACAAGCTAATCCAACAACATGGACTACCGCCAATATGTCTTTTGTCTTGCCATACAGGTGAAGGTGTTGAAGAGTTCTTAAGAATACTCAAACAGACCTTAGAAACTATGTAAGTGTCATCTTTTGTGATTATTTTAAAGTCTAATTATACAGTCTTGTTTGTACACCTATTCTGAAAAACAGATACCCTTTTATGCAGGTAATCCCTGAGTTAAGGACATCCGAGATACGGACGTCTCCTAGATAAGAACGGGGCTTCCCTGCTTGCTCCTGTGCAGGACGGAGGCTTGATGGGGGGTAGGGGGCTTTCCCATAACTTGCAGAAGAAGTCCTTTGCCGTTCTGCAAACTCTTGTAACTCTTTAACCAATACAAACCTTTTTTTTATATCAAAGCACAGCTTGTTCCAGACGTTAATGAATGTCTAGGCTCCATAAGGTTCTTTTTTTTTTTTTTTTGCTTTGTTTGTGATTAACTAACAGTGAACATTTCTTACAGTAACTGACTCCACGTTGCCTAATAATATGTTGGGATAAATATCTGTCTTAATTGCATTTTTTTAAATAATGTACCTGTTCCAACTCACATACAAATTCAACCTAAGAACAAACCTACAGTTCCTATCTCGTATTAAACCCGGGGACTACCTGTATAGTAAATGTTCTGGTAATAGGTCTGCTTTAAGTGCTATTTTATGTCCAAAAATACTTATTGTACATAACTGATTTTTTTAAGAATACTAGAACTATCCAAGCAAAACTTTTTGAGCTTGTTTTCAGTCTGGTTAAGTCTTGTAGGCAGCAGACCAGGCAAAGACTCCATTTCCCTGGCTTTTAATGTGTATGTTAATTTTTGTTATGGGCTTCCATGGCATTCTCAGGTATCCAAGGTCTGCAAACTTTCTAGGATGATCTGAATTTGCTTGAGAGCCTTCTGTCTGATGGCAATGATCAAGAACAATGCCAGTTGCCTCTTTTTGGGGAATCTGCAAAAGATGTTCCATGTACCTAAGAGACCTTACCTTTTTGCATATTTTTCTCCAGTGAATAATGCCCGTACTTGATTTCTAGAAGCTGTAAGTAAATAAACCTATATTTGTTGATTCTGACAGAAATACTGTACTGTGCATTGTGTAGTCTTATGTCAACTATTGTTATAAGCTCTGCTTGGATCACTTACTTACCAGATTCTTATATATATAATAGGTCTTTTAAATAATGACACGGAAAGTGTTCCTATAATAAAAAATACACTGCAAATGTTTTTTTTGTTGTTTTAAGTTAAGAAATTCAAGCTGAAGCTGTATTTTTAAATTAGGCTGTAACTAACCTCAGTTTCTATAATGTTGTATTGGTTACATTATGTTTTTTTATATATTTTATACTTTCAAAAAATCCAAAGGGTTTAATATAGATTGTTTGGATTCTGCCATTAAAGAAAAATTCCAGGCTGGTGTTCTATTTAGCCATGACTCCGTCCACCACTTTATGGCTTAAATTCTCGTTTTCTCTAGGATAACCGACATAAGAATATATAATAACCTTATTCCTCATAGTTTAGGAAGCCAGGTCCTTTTTTACATTTTTCAGTGGTCCCAGGATGTGGCAAGCCTTTGCAGTCCTCATACAAACTAATGGTCCTTAGAATTAGAACACTTGCATAATGATACCTGGGAACGGGTCACATACTGCATAGATAACCTATGCAAATGGCAAATCATGGTAGAGCAGCATGGTGTAGGTGGGCCTCAAGTTCTTGTTCAGGCACTTTTTGTTACAGCTTGACAATGCTTTGTCCCTTTTCCTTTCAATTGTGCATTCTCACCCCATTACGTATGTCACCTAACAATTTAAGTGGACCTACTAATGCACATTGCACAACCATGAACCACTGTTGTAATAAGTAGAAATCTGCCGTAAGAAATGACATAAAGCCATTGCCTATATACACACCTGGGGTAGTATTTCACTGCATAAAGTCAGCAGCAGACCTATTGCTCATATACCCATTGCTCATATGCCACAAAGGATAAGGAACTGTAAAACAAGTATGTAAATAAAAATAAGGTGATAACATATGATAAATATGTATATATTTTTTTTTCTTTTCAGCTACGGTGACCCTCTTCAGGGAGCTCCAACAATAACTCAAACTCGTCACAGGTTTCATCTTACTGCATGTCTAGAAGCTCTAAGACGTTATGGCATCTATAGGCATCAGGATTTAGTTTTGGTTGCGGAGGAACTGCGTATTGCCCACCGACAACTTGGCACTATAACAGGCAGGGTGGGGGCAGAGGAAATTCTGGATATTATTTTTTCTGACTTCTGCATTGGAAAATGACTACCCTCTGCTTGTTCTGAACCTTTCAAAATAAAGGAACTTGTTTGGGACCACCAGAATGTAAAATCCACCAACTTGTGTTGAAATGGATTTTCTTTTTCTTTGTTTCACTGGATTCTTTGAATTGTATCAAATATATTTTAATCATCTAATGGAGTATTTGCCCATTGCTACTTCAAATCCAAAACATGGTGCTGTTGTTATAATGTCATGTGTTTATGTGATACGTGTTTCTTTAGGGTCTTTTGGTCCCGGAAATTTTTATAAAAAGCCCCTTTCTTAGTTTGAGGACTTATGATAGTTAACTTTCACTTGTATGGTAAATCAAGATTGTCATAGTTGCACTCAACTGCTGCTACCTATACAACATAGGTTTCTTATATGGATGCAATTGTGCATGGGACAGCATAGATGCTGAGCGGGACGCGACCTCAGATTTGAATTTCAGTCAGGGTTTCCTTTCACGCACACAAAAAATAATAATAGGTAAATTAGCTACCCTACTTAGACTATGTTTATAACATATAAAAATAGTAGGGAAATTAGATTGTGTGCTTTTTTAAAAAAAAAAGTTGTTGACATGACTATGTAAAGAACTGTGTGCACTACTGTTATTGTGAATTGAGATGCAATATTTATTATAGAGGTGAATATGGGTTGTTACAAGGAGTGTTTAAACATTTCCCCATGTGTGAGCCGTAAAGGATGGCAAAAAAATGCAACAGTAAACACGATAAAAACGCTGTTCATACCATTCTGATTGAAAAAAAAATAAAATAAAGGAAATATATTATTCTATGGGCTTCTTTTCATGTACACCATTTTGCTCCTATAAACCTGCACTTATCCTTCTGTTAACGGAATACCAACTGTTTACCTTTGAGAATAATTCATGCACTAAGTTGAAAGATGCTTATTTTCCAGATGGGCATGTGTGTAAATAGTTTACTCCAGTGTTTCCAGGAATCTGATTATTTTTTCATTCCTTTATGTAATATTATTATTAAATTTGTTCCAAGTACACGTTATACCTCCCTGTGTTAATGATACCGTGACACACAAGGACATTGTAACTGTCACTTTGTGCTTTTGTCGAACTCTTCCTTTTTATAGCAAACAATGGCAGAATAAATATTTTTATTACGCACAAGAGGGGTTGTCCAAATCTTGCATGCTCTAGGGAGATGGGAGGAAGTACTACTTTACACAATGGGTGGTGGACTTATAAAATAGATTTCCTGCTAAAACGATATGCTGGACAGGGAATAACCTGGACAGGGTTATATTCAGGAAATCAAGAATATGGTTAAAATTGTACGTAACAAAAAACACGTAAAGATCAGAATCTGTTTTCTTAGTATTATGCTGTATGTACAATTTTGTTTTCTTGTTTTTTTTTTTTTTTTAGCGCATGAAGTATATATTTGCCCATAATCTGACTTCAAGCTGTGTGACTTCCTTTTGGAACTTACTAAATACCTCTATTGTCAATAGGCAGAGTAATCTGAGCAAGGTCAGAACTGAGACATATATACAAAACAAAAGACCATATGTCCTATTTATAAAACGCCTTGAGAGCCATTGCATTCCTGGAATGAAAGTTTAAACTATTCTGGAAGCTGTGTTTTTTATGTTATGATTTTCCATAGTCTAGGAGACGGTAACATCTGGTAATATTGTCTTTTTTATGTTAATTGATTTATTTTTGTGGCATGAAAGTTAGGTATGCTGTACTATGCTACTCTGCGGAATGAAAGACAAACACTAAATGTAAATTTATCTGTGCCTTTTTTTTATTTACCTTATGTTACTGAACATATTGTTTACACATGTTGAGGTATGTATATATGAACTTATAGGTTTATATGCTCTTAGGAAAATGTTGAATATTGTATATTAAATATTTATTTAATTTGTTAAATAAAAAGTAATTCTTCATCCCTATTTCTCTTGTCTGAATAGCCAACATTTAGAGCAAAGTGAAGGCAGCTCAGAAACAAAAAAAACATGAAAAATAAAATAAAATTCCTTTATTGCTTTTTTTTTTTAATTAAAACAGACAAAAGTCAAGGTTTTTGCCTAGTTTATATTATTATTATTGTATTATTATAATTAAACAATGCACATCGTTTTGGTTCTTTATCAGATGTCAGGTGCAGAGCTCATGATGAAAGGCTAAAGTTGTTCCAAAACATTGTACAGTTTTAGGTTAAAGATAATAGAATAAATTGGATAATTCTGAAATTCTGTGATGTGCTTCTGGGTCCTTATGGGACTGACATTGTGGAGCCTTGACCATGCTGGAACCGCCTGGTGAGCTGCCAGTGGTTACTAATAGCACATCATATTGTTTGTATTGCAATTGCCTGGGGAGGCCATAAAACCAGTTTTGAAAATTTTTGGCAGTTTATTTCATATTATAAATATTCTGGAGTATGAAAACTCACATCCCTCATAAGACTCCCACACAATGGCTGCCCATAAGGAATCCTCATTCATACTTTCAATGAATGTTAACCTTTTCCAAAAATAACACATTTTTAGGGGTGATTTAACACACCTATTCCACCTTTTCCATTGTTTAGGTTTTATTTTTTGCACTTGTTCAAAAGATAATTGTGTTTGTGCACTGCCCCCCCCCCCCCATTTATTATTATTATTATTAATATTATTATTACTAAACAGGATTTATATAGCGCCATCATATTACACAGCACTGTACAAAGATAGAGGTAGCAAATTACAGTTACAGACAGTGACACAGGCGAAGAAGACCCTGCCCCGAAGAGCTTACAATCTAGGCGGTGGGGGAAGCCTCACACAATAGGAGGGGAGATATGGAGTGATGGGTAGTGGGGAGTGTTTTAAGAGACAGAACAAGACAGGTAGGCAAGTCTGAAAAAGTGTGTTTTGAGAGCTCTTTTAAATGAGTGGAGCGTGGTAGCAAGCAGAATTGGATGAGGAAGACCATTCCAGAGAATTGGGGCAGCTCTGGAAAAGTCTTGGAGCGATGCATGTGATGAGGTTATGAGTGAAGAAGTCATTAGTAGGTCATTGGAGGAGCGAAGAGAGCGGCTAGGGGAGTTTTTTTTCTACCAGGTCAGAAAGGAAAGTGGGACAGGAGCTGTGTAGGGATTTGAAGACAAAGCACAGGAACTTGAATTTGATTCCAAGGTGAAATGGAAACCAATATAGAGAACTACAAATAGAGGCAGCTGAAGAGCAGCGGTGGGAAGGATGGATGAGTCTGGCTGCAGCATTTATATTAGATTGTAGAGGACTTATCAGTTTACTAATATCAAACCTGCTGTAAATTTCAGAATTGTGAATCTCACTATGTACATTTTTTGTTCAGATTGGGGCCAATAGTTGCTTGTTAAGTTTTGTATTTAAGTGTTTATTTATTCCTATCCATTAATTTGGACCCTGTTCATATCTCATTCAATTTGTCTGTGTTAGGTATATCCAATCACTGTTCCCCTTGGCATATACCCTGCATTAATTTGACATCTTGGATTTAAATGTACAATATTACCTTATTAATGTACATGTTGAAAGGTCCAATAGAAATCCTTTTTTATAGCTGGCTTTTATAGTAGCATGTAATTTACTAAAAGGGTAAGCTAGTTTTAATGTGGTTATTCTGGTATTTGTCTAGCTAATTAAGCTTATGTTCTTTTGCATTTTACATACGTTCAAAACTGAAGGAATTCGCGAAAAAAGATAACTCTTTGTCGTTGGCCAACACATTTTATGGTAAGCATCTACATGCCAAGACCCTTTAAATAGCAAAACAATTCAAAGAAGAGTGTTTCTTCCGGTCATCTGTTTTTCTTCACCCAATTGATGAATTACCAAATCGCATAAACTACATTCTGGGTGTGTCAGGTGTCTAGGTTCCAGCCACATAATGTGGTTCCTCACCCCTGCCTCTAAGTTCAGAGTAATAGTGCATGGAAGGAAATGGGCATCCATCACTTACTTATTTTTATTTATTTTACATATTATTTTTTGTGAAAATCAAAAGGACAAATGACAGGACAGATAAATATAAACTCTCTTCTTTTGACTGTAAAGTAAATTATACTTTGGCAATAATTAAGCTGAAAGCATGCCTCTCTACTGCCAAGTGATCCAGTGACTTCGGTTCAGAGTCATTGTCTCAGAACAAGTATTCTGACTTCAGTGTCCTTGTTCTGGATCATTGAAAACACTGCAGCTGCTGAATCATATGATTACCTTCTGAAAACAGTAGTGTGGCCATCAGCAGTTTCATGTTTTTGTTTTTTTTTGTGGAAATTGTTTCTAATATTGCTGGCGACACAAACATACACAGGGCAGGAATGCAGACACACTGGTGACTGTACTGTTCTTTTAGAGCCATTTCCCCCAAGAATCATACTTAAACATATATCCAGTAGACTCTTTCCATTCTCTCCTCTGTCTTATAATCACCGTCTAGTAGATGCCTGGAAAACATTTCTTTTAACAAATGCTTTTTTCTGGATTAGAGTGTCAATTGTACTGGAAGATCCAAATGTCTTCTAAGCTTTCCGCATAATCTATTTTCAATGAGTTTGCCACATGTTAACTTCAAAGTGTCAGCAGGAAAAGTGGTCTGACTTCTTGGAAATTCTGAATTCCCCACCTTTCTGTCTAACCTAAACATGTTTGCCTAATCAAAAAAGTACAATAAAATTGTGTTGTCCCCGCAATGACCATGATTTTAATACAATAAGGTGGTAAAGGTAAACTGCTTGATGTGATATGGAAGGTTTAACCCATTGACCTTCAAACATTTTGTATAATTGTTCAAAAATCTGTTTTCCAAGCCTGACTTGTGATAGCTGTAAAAAATGCTTTGGTATCGTTTAATAAATGTATAAAATTGCATGAAAAACGTGAAAATGTGTTTGATTTAATAAAACAGTTTAACCTAGTAAACAGGGTGATGACATACTCATTTTAAATACCAATCATGTGCAAGGAAAATTAAATAACACTAACAAGTGGATGAATAATATTAACACCACCTCTCTATCTTAATGAAGCTTAATGAACATTCACTTAGCAAAATTACCAGACTTTACTCCTATAGTTCTAAGCTTGCTGTGATAATCCTCTGGGTTATGTAAATAACCAGGATCTAATTTATTTGCTACAGCCCTTTCAGGAAACATTGTGAAAAAAACATGGAGATACCCAAACTTTTTTTTAATTTGAACATTTATTTTGGAAAAGACAAGAAACGCAACTCATATGTTTAGACTATAGGAAAATCATTCTGCAGTTTTGTAAGGAATAGGGAAATGGTTTGCATACATTCACTGCCATTGCTTGCCTATAAAACACTAGTTATCTAGTCCAACCTGAACAGCCAAACTTTACATATGGTATAGAAAGTCCATTTTTTTCTTGGGACAACTTATCCCTAAGATGAAAAGGTTAAAACTAGTCAGCCATATGTCCCTTTGGCACATATATCCTGAGTATGCCTGTAAAAATGTAATGCTACCTAAATATATGTCTAGCAAGGAAAATGATTGTGAGGTGTATTGTAAGATAAGAGTGGGTGAAGTAGGAAGCAGATAAAATCAAATGCCTTTCAGTAATGTTGATGTCCCATTAATGTCTCACAACATTTCCTCCATACATTTAAAATCCAGCATCCTGTCACATGCCATTGCCAGCAGGATTTCCGCTTTTAAGTGATTGAAAAAAGTTAGTGTGTTAAAATAGTAGAGCTGGTGAACTGGTCCTAAACTGTACAGACTGTTCATAATAGCAAATATAATATGAAACATCAATTATAAAATTTGACTGCTTTGCAGTAATTGAGAATTTGTCACCTTGAAGCGTACCTAAACTCAGAAATTTCACTTTACATAAAAGGGTAGACAACCCTTTTATGTAAGGTAAACATTCTGTTTGTTTGTTTTTTTAAGTGCAGCACCCTTTTTTTCTCGGGCATGCGCAGAAGGAGCCTTTTCACGCAAAGAGAAAAATTTGCTGACCTCACACATGCGCAGTGAGATCGGCAATTTTTTTTTCATCCTACGTCACCCCATCCTACGCCTAGGTCAGGTGATGTAGAATGAAGAACCAAGAAGAAGAGGAGAACATGGCGGTGCCGGAGCGCCGGCTCCGGGACAACACAGGAACCGATGCAACACCCCCGATTCCCCTGGATGGATTGGACTGCCCTGTAGAATTGAAGGTGTTTTTTACTTTTTTTTGGACAGTTTTCTGTTTAGTTATTCTTTAAAGTGGCAGAAAACAGCAAAACTTATTGATTAGGTATGTATTTTAGATTCACAATATAGACTATTTGTGTGTGCAATTTGTTGCGTAAAAGATTTCAGTGTAAAGAAAATACTTTGTGATCTTGCCAGTAGTTGGACTGTCTCATTGCTGGTGACAACACTTTGCAGGATGATCTTTCCTTTGTAGTGCTGACCCTCATCTTAATTAAAGTTGAAAAACAGCTGAATATCGTTTTGTTCAAAGACTGCCCATAGATGAAACCATGCAAGGCACGGGACATGGAAATAGATTTTAAGATAATTATAGAATAACCAGTCACAGTTACTGACATGGATTAGTTTAGTCCATTGCAAATATGTAATTTTTTTTTCTTCTAAAATTCTATCTCTTCAAAAACTGTGGGTGACAATAATCCCTACCACGTCACTGGGCCATACCCATTAACCCAAAAAAACCCCACTAAAAATACAACCCAAATTTACTTCAGTGTCGTGGGATCATTTGCACTGCAGAGACCAGTGAGTTGGCCCAGCAACTGGTCTTGTCTTCCTTCCCCCCCACTATTCTTCAGGACCCTGCTGATAGACATTGACATTAACCAATAGAAAGTACACATCACCAGGTAGCATCTTGGCTACTAGAAGTACCCTCACAATATCACCTAGAGGAAAGAAAACTTGGGACTGAACCCTTAACCAAAATAATTGAATTTTGGGATATGTGTATGTACAAATTATGATACAGGTAGTCCCTGGGTTGATGACTTTCGACATATGGATGCCTCCTGGATACGAACAGGACTTCCTTGCTCCATGTGTGCAGAACGTGCAGAATGGAGACTTGAAGGGAGGGGGGCAGTTTGCAAGACTTGCAGAAGAAATCTTTTGCTAAACACAGCTGTTCCGACTTACATAAAAGTTCAACTTAAGAACAAACTTACAGTCCTTATTTCGTATGTAACCCGGGCACTACCTGTATGAGTCCCAAACCGTGTCTATCTATTTACCTTGTATTGTCTGCCTAAAATCTCTTCACTTCCCTGAAGAAGTCACATGGGAAACCGCATCAAGAAAACAGATAACTACGTCCATTTAATAACGTCTTTTTGTATTGTTTATTTCTTATTTCATATCTTGTCAGCTGAGCTTTGTCTGGAACTACTTTTCATTTATTATCAATTCCAGGAAAATACGTTGATTGTTGCCAAAAAGCCCTCTTTCTCTAGTTCTATTTTTTGCAAAGTCTCCTCCATCCAGTTTGTCACCCATTCTATAGCATCTAAGCCCAAAACAGAACTACAGTATATAATGGACACAGAAACATCTTACCACCATAGTCTGATTTTAAGAAACTTTGTGAAGATGTCTCAAACATCCTTCTGTATCAGAAGCCTGTGCCCTGGACCCTAGCCCCATTAGTTCATGATGATATGTACTAATTTGTTTATATCAACATTCCACAAAATAGTTTATTGCTCATTATCCCAGTGAAGGAAGCATTCATTGGGCTTCAACTCAAAAAGCCATCCCACACATCATGAGAAGCTACAAAGCTATGTCCAACTTTCCCTCTCTAGGAAAAGTTATCAGTTAATGGCTGTCTATCTCCAGCTTGAAGCCAATCTCAGAAACATTACAGCTGTGAAACATCTGTATTCTAGATTTTCAATGATCGACTCATGGCTGGAACTTGACGTGAATGCTCCATCCTTGTTCTTTTAGATCTCTCAGTGGCTTTCAATACAGTTTAATATGAAATCCTACTACAGGAGTACTGTGGCATTATGTATCAGTCCTCCAATGGTTCTAATTTGTCTTGGCTGGTAGTTCATACATTCATTACATCAGCTGGATTTACTACAATACCTTTTACATTGGACATGAGACCTGCACAAAATGCTGCTGACAAGTGGCTAAGAGACCACTCTGCTATTGTCACATAACTCAGATTATCTATTCACTCAACTGGTTGCCTAAAAAATGGGAATTATTTTTCAAGACTGGTTTACTGATAATTTATGCTCTACACAATGTAGACCTTTGTTGGGTAATAGTCACATTCAACTGGACTTGTTCTTGTAATGTTACATATATTTTGCAGCTTTCCAAGTCACCTTATCTGTTTTGATGATGTGGTTTGGAAAGCTTCAAAGCATCTTCAACATTACGAACAAGTCCAGATGAATGTGACTAACTACTAACAGCTATACAATGACCTGGATAAATGAGAACCTTCCCAGCCATAATGGCCTTACTACTGCAGCTGCTCTGCACTTCATAAAATTTCTGATCAGCTGCTGGATCTACAAATCAAATCATGCCCAGAGTACATCTCAAAACCTTTGGTACTAGAGCCTTCAAGTGTTTAACTTGGTAACAAAGGTTGTATTTGTGATATTATTGAGAAATTTCTCCAGAGGACTAATAACCATGCTGCAGTACTTTGTACTTTGTAATTTATATATAATAAATTTCAATTACGAGGTCAGTGTATACTTATCATAAGTGCACAAGTGCAAGGCAGTTTGCAGAAAACTACAAAAATAGGGGAAAAATTTGGGTTGTTTTTCGGGACTGTATAGAGCTTCTACAGCCTATAAATACATTTAAAAAGACATGTCAAGACTCCCCGAGCTCTGCACAACACAGTACAAGTAAAAAAAAAAATATGGAAGGCTTTTTTATGTTCCTGGCAAGGCCGTTTTATGGGGCGGGCAAGGGAACATGCCAGATTTTCTACAGGCCTTCGAGTAGAGGCAGAGAGGGCCCCGAGGGGGTTCCTCCTGTCCAAAAATTAGCCACCAGGTTTCACTGCTCCAGTACAAGCCATGCACAGGCTTCAGAGTATAGGCAGAGGGCCCTGAGGGGGGTCTTGCAGTCAAAAAATTAGCCAGTTACACAGCTCTGTTACAAGTTTTATGAGCCCCACAGGAGTGGGGACTGCATTGGTAACTGGAATCTAGAGCTGGGTGTAGTGCATCGTCAATGCCACCTAGATGTCTGTAATACCATTTTTAAGAATGAAGTACTGACAGGCATCAGCAGCAACAGCAGGGGGAGGAGGCGGTGGGCCCTGAGACGGAGCGTGGACCACATTGGTAACTGGTATCTAGAGCTAGGTATTGGGCAGACAGCAGCAGTAACAGCATAAGGAGAACCCAGTGGGCCCTGGGACAGAGCAAGGACAGCATTAGTGGTTGAGGCCATCACCTATATGGACAGGGTAGAAGCTGTAGCTATTGGAGACATTGCTGTGTAGGAGACTGCCATTTCCTATCTGCTAGCTGCTAGTATGGACAGCATTGGAAACTGGCATCTAGAGCTGGGTACCGGGCAGGCGGCAGCAGTAACAGCATGAGAACGGGGCGGTAGGCCCTGAGACAGAGTGTGGACAGCATTAGTAACTGTCATCTAGTAACTGTCAAATATCTGTATTTTTTGGAGAGTTATACAGAAATTTTTATATTCTTTTTGATAGATACCAAGTGCTATTAGAAAAAAAATATCTGTACTTTTTGTAGAGAAAGACAGACATTTTTATGGGTTTTAGGATAGATACCAAGTGCTATCAGAATTAAATATCTGTATTTTTTTTT